>NW_024882838.1:0-183630 GCF_019059575.1 Amphibalanus amphitrite | reverse complement strand
CTCTCTCTCTCTCTCTCTCTCTCTCTCCCCGTCTCGCGGCTCCTGCCCACGGTTCGTTCCCATCTCTGACAGTCTGATATCTCCCCCTACCCTCCCTCTCCCGCCTGTCATGTCCTTCGTCTCGGTGGCATCACGCCATCGGGTTCTCTGTGGACTGGATGGATATATCTGGATATATCTGGATCGGAGTTCCCTGGAGACGCTGATGCCTCGGGGTTGTCGGACAAATTGAGCCGTAGCCGCTACTGATCGAAAAGACACATGGGGGAAACGAACGGTAGACGGGTCGCGTGCTTAGGAGGTGAACTATTCACGCGCTAAATGGTTGCGAGATGTGACATGCTGGTGAAATGTATGTGCTACGATCCCGTAAAGACCTTGATAAACTTGGGTGGCAGGTGTGGTGATTTGAAACGACTGGATCCTGGGGCCTGGAAGCCTAGGATCTATTGTGCCTCACATACTGGCCCTAAAGAGTCCTTTGTTTGATGGTATCTCGGTTTTCCATTGATATTTCACATGGGGTGTCCTTTTCTAAAACTGTTGAATAAAGACATGCTTTGATTCGCTTCATTTGCCGTAGCACGATTGTATTACGGCAGTTTTCGTCCTTTCTCTTATGTACCTGACTTGTGAGCTGTGTTTTCATTCGGGCCGTGCGTGCTACCGACTGAAGTGTCGCGATGTTTACTGTTCCCTGTACTGCTTGTGCACGGTGGTTGCCTTGTGTTAGTGGTAAACGCAACACTCGGATATTCGTTGCTTTGGCTCTCACTGACATGCTACGATCACAGCTACGGCGACTTGCTAGGTTACGGTGACTTGAGACTTACGCCAGATACGCCAGAAAGAGTTATGCCGATGGCTCTATCTGGGTTTTTATATCATCAACTTACATAAGCGCACCGGTAACTTCACGATAATCTCGCGTTCCTCCGCACTCAATACGGCAGCCTATCACCAGACCGGCTTTGAGCCCTCGTCTTATACAATGGCTGTTACAGCTCCGTGTTTTACTCCTCGATAAGATCCAATCAGTCGGCAGTGCGTCAGTTGGTAGGTGGTATTGTTACACTGCCGTGCCGCGCGCTGTTGGCTGTATCGCGCTCCCTGAGCTCGGTCCACAGGTCGGAGGTGGGGATTGAGTCAGACGCAATCATTCGGGCTGTGACAGGGTTATTGGAGTGATAGGCTCAATACCAAGGTATAGGCATCAACACAAAAGATATAAGAACGCTGTTTAGGTCTATGCTTGAACTAATGGGTGATGGATCTGTCATCTTCTGATGTTCGCAAGTCAGGGTATTTGTGAGGCTTTTTCAGCTGCCACGGGAATGCAACAAACGTTACGTTATAGTGGGTCTTGATTTGTGCCTAGTAAGTCCGTGCTGAATGCCTTCTGATTTGTAATCCCTTTGAATATCGGGTCTGCATTTAATACCCTCTGGCTTTATGCTCGCTATTTACAAATTCATCTTCAAGCTGGGACAAAAGGGAATCATCGCTCTATGAGAAGGAAATAAAATCCAGTCGAGTGACTGAAATGATCTCTCTCTCTCTCTCTCTCTCTCTCTCTCTCTCTCTCTCTCTCTCTCTCTCTCTCTCTCTCTCTCTCTCTCTCTCTCTCTCTCTCTCTCTCTCTCTCTCTCTCTCTCTCTCTCTCTCTCTCTCTCTCTCTCTCTCTCTCTCTCTCTCTCTCTCTCTCTCTCTCTCTCTCTCTCTCTCTCTCTCTCTCTCTCTCTCTCTCCCTCCTCTCCCTCCTTCCTTCATGCTTCCTGTCGTCATTCTACTCCCCACCGGTTACCGCCGTCCGCAGTTCGGTGGCCCGCCCGGATGTGTGTGCCAGACCTGGCAATTGGCTCTGATGGGCCCACATCCGCGGCTAACCGTGTCAGCGAACAGACCACGACCGGTAGTGATTTCCGATGTTGAGACGCATCGCGGCATCATTCCGCGGTGACGGTGTAACCTGACCCTGCGAATCATGGCGCCTCCCCGCTTCAGTGTGTGGCAGTATATTGTTGTCATTCTGACTGTGACCCTCTGCACTCTAAAGGTGATGTCCCTTGACTTGATGAGACCAGTACTTGGACCTGTTCCACTGTTCCAGTCCTGTGTCTGCCCCGCCCCTGTCCCCCACAGGTACCATTGACAGCCAATATATTACTGTCGTTTACAGTCCTGTGGTGACGCCCCTGTTTCCCCGTAGGTGACATTCACGGCCAAAGCCCCAGCCAGGGATGGTCCTGTTGCAGTCCTCTGACCGCCCCCGTCTCCCATAGATGACGTTCGCGCCCAATGCATGCACCTTCTACTGGCCTGTGACTGCCCTTCTGTCCCCCTTCCCCTTCAAGTGCACGGAGCCGTTCCATTTTCCAGTTTTGTGACCGCCCCGTGTCCCACCCGCAGGTGACATTCACGGCCAATACTACGACCTGCTGAGGTTGTTTGAGTACGGTGGCTTCCCGCCCGAGTCCAACTACCTCTTTCTGGGCGACTACGTCGACCGAGGGAAACAGTCGCTGGAAACCATCTGCCTCCTGCTGGCATACAAGATCAAATACCCCGAGAACTTCTTCCTGCTGCGCGGAAACCACGAGTGCGCCAGCATCAACCGCATCTATGGCTTCTACGAGGAATGTGAGTAGATTATACCCCGACCGGGATATTAAGTTCGGCGATTTTGAGAGAATCCAGCGGGATTTGAGGTTCTCCGGTGGTGGGTTTTTGTTCAGTTTTTACTGAGCCGGCGTTTTTAGTTGATTTTGTCGGTGATCTGGAGGCGTTGCCACTGTTTTTAGCGTTGTTTGGCTTCGTGGGGTGATATCTGCTGGCTGTGTGCCACCGCTCGTCGCAGTAGTGTCAGGTGGGACGTGTCGGGGGTGTTCTTGTGTCTCGGCGCGGTACACTGGCGGCGTTAGTCCGATCTGGCTGGGGAGACACAACTAATTGACACTCGGGAAGATGCATGTGCTCGTGGCTAATCGTTACGTAACTATTGCGCCAATCTCCTGCATTTGTCCCGACTATTGCCGAAAACGCGGCCGTTTCCCTGGGCCGGTAAGCCCATGAGCTGCCGGGCTGCAGCAGCTCGTGTCCGTGAACTTTCCAGCGGGTCGACCGTCGCACTGAACGCCGAAACTGTCGATACTGGTCGCAGCAACTGCGTTTGTGACCTGTTTGGACGACCCTGACGCGTACACACCGGCCTTTGTGATATAATCGGCAAATTTCGCCGCCTCGGCATTTGCAGGCATTTGCTTGCTCGACTTTGCTCGCTTGACGCCGCGGTAAAGTGACATTCTATTGACGGGCCACTGCTCTGCAAACACTTCAACGCTAAACAGCTAACATGAGCGGGGCGCGCGGTCGGTCGGTCGGCCGCCGCTGTAATACCGGCCCTCGGCGGATCTGCAGACTATCCATCACTGTCGGTCTCCTACTGTGCGTGACGTGTCGCGGTTCCTCCACACACTCTCTGAGAATTGTCCTGAGGAGCTGGCCAGCCGGTTCCACCGTCGTGACAACAGAATGTCGCCCACTCTACGGATACACCTTAGCCCCTGTGTTTTGTGTGACATTTCTTTTGCATGCCTCGCGTGTTTAGCGTTCTCCGCCGGTCATTTAACCGTCAGGATACCGCTGTACCCGTCCCACGAACCGTCCGTGACTTGTCTGTCTCAGGTCGCGAGACTAACCCCGCTCTCTGCCCCTCCGCCCCACAGGCAAGCGGCGCTACAACATCAAACTGTGGAAGACGTTCACCGATTGTTTCAACTGTCTGCCGGTGGCGGCAATTGTGGACGAGAAGATCTTCTGCTGCCACGGCGGCCTGTCGCCCGACCTGCAGAGCATGGAACAGATCCGGCGCATACCGCGGCCCACAGATGTGCCCGACCAGGGCCTGCTCTGCGACCTGCTCTGGTCCGACCCCGACAAGGTACGGCCTGTCCTACAGCGACCCCTAACCTATAGCGACCCCTGACCGGGGCTGACCCCGACAAGGTACGGCCTGTCCTGTACTGACCCCTGGCCTTGCTGTGTCCGCTCCCTGCCCTATACCGACCCCGACAAGGTACGGCCCGCCCTATACCGACCCTGCCCTATAGCGACCCTTGACCGGGGCTGATCCCGACAAGGTACGGTCCGCCCCATACTGACCCCTGACCCCACCCAACCAGGGCCTGCTCTGCGACCTGCTCTGGTCCGACCCCGACAAGGTACGGCCTGTCCTACAGCGACCCTGCCCTATACCGACCTTTGACTGGGGCTGATCCTGACAATATGGTACGGCCTATCCTATCCGGGCATCTCACCCGTGACGCTTGAGTCTTGACTCATGGTTCATGACTTATGGCAGAGAGGCGCTTGGCCCCTTGTCCTGATCTCTGGCCCTTGACCCCCGACCATGACCTTGTCTCTTCTATGACCCCTGTGACCTGCTCCGATAGAGCCACCCAACTCTGACATTGGCCCCTGATCTTTGACTGTCGAAGCACGTACTCCCTGCTCTGTGACTTTGTTTCTGTCGACCACAAGATACAGAACGTCTCCCAACCCTACCCCGCCCCGCTCCACCCACCCTGCCCTGCGCCGGCTCGGTCCCTGGCAGCCGCTGCTGCGGGGCGGGCGACTCCCGGCGCGCCGGTCACGATAAGGTAATCCCGGTGGCTGTTGGACGATTGGCCCGCTGTTAGCTATTCATGGGTCACGGGCCAGCGATGGCCGCCCGCCGGGTCGCCCAGGAAGGGCGCCCGGCGGTCACCTTTCGCGGAAGTGGTTGGCGCGCTTCCTGTGCGGGTAACGGGTTAATGTGGTCATTAGTGAACCGGTGGGTGTCTGCAGACACTGGAGCGGCGTGTAAGTTATGCATGCAGATGTACGGGATCGAAGTAAGGACGCCGTGTTTTACATATGTTCGTCGTAGCACCGCTGCAGGATAGCAACAGCGATAGGAGGGTTGAGCTGTTTAAACCGGTGGTATTCGTCCGTCCGCGATATCAGCGGCTGTCAGGGTGACGGCGCCGTGACCCCCAGCTGTCGCTGTGACCTTGATTTGTGACTTAGGACGTCTGGCCGGCAGGACACGATGGGCTGGGGCGAGAACGACCGAGGCGTCTCCTTCACCTTCGGAGCAGAGGTGGTGGCCAAGTTTCTTCACAAGCACGACTTTGACTTGATATGTCGCGCTCACCAGGTGAGGGGCGGAGAGGAGGAGGGGGGGGGGGCGGTCTCAGCGGCCGCTGCTGCGGACCGGCCAATGTATACTGAACACGAGGAGTGGAGTGTTTATTCGGACTTCTGGCCCGGATCTGGCATCATAGAAACAGCCGTGCAGGCTTGTCCAGCGAGTCCAGCGCCTGTCCCGTAGCTCAGTTGGTAGAGCATCGGACTCCCGGTAGTGAGAGCCCGGGTTCGAGACGCTCCGGCGCTCGATAGTTGAGACTCCTGACGGGGATGGTCTGCGGTTGGTGGGAGCAGCCGCAGCCAGTTGAAGTCAGTTGAGTGGGACAGGCCGTGTCCGGCTTTGAAGGGCACGTTAAACTTTGGCATCTAAATTCTCCCGTTACCCGGAATTGCGCGATCGGACGGTAGGGGTCGGGGTCTACGCAACAAGCTCTGCTTAGCGTGGGCTCCGGCTCTGTCAATCCGTCCATTCAAACATTCGAGATAAATTAAAAAAAAAATCTAGTGTGAGATTCAGCTCTAGATGCTATTTCGGCATTTTCTGTCAGAAACACAAGTAGCCGAATCCAAATCGTGCTGTGGAGGAAAAAGATCAACGATATTTTGCTGGTGCTGCAGTCTTTTCCCATTCGGAATGAGCTCAAAGCTTCGATGACCCTCCGGACTCGACCGAGTAGTAAACCCTCCAATATAATCTCCCCGTGAGATCATCTCCGCATTTCGATCTCTCCTCATCAGATCACTCCCGGCTCCGATTTCTCACTAGGCTGCGCCCGACTCTCGGTTGCTGTGGAGCTCGCCGTCGCCGCTGATAATAATAAACAGCTCGGGGCGCCCTGACGCGGGCTACAGGTACAGTTCCAGCCGCCGGCCGGTCGTTCGCTGTCGACCTGCCGGGATCCCCCAGCGTGGTAAATAAGCAGCCGACGCGGCGGGGCTCCCCGCTCCGACCGCGGCCGACGCCCCCCGCGGCGACGCTAGCTGTAATTGCGGTGGGAGGTTTACGGGGGCGGCAGGATGTGTCGCGGGGATCAGGGCGGAGTTTCAGCCGCCCGTCTGGGCTGTGGTCAGGTCTGGGTCGCTGGCTGGGACATTCGGTCGGCGGGTTTCTACCACCCCGCCCCGAGGCTCGGTCCCATGATCGGACGGCCGCCCGCTCGCTGACAGCCTTGAGCCTGTGGCCGCCGGCCAACGCGACGTCAGCGTGACGTCACCGCTCGCCGGCGGCCGTGGCAGCCGGCCAGTCGATGACAGCCCGTGACGTCATTGTGACGTCATCACGGCTGGTCGCGGCGCGGTGTACTGACCGGCGATTTAATGTTGGCGGTCATTTGTTCGCTGTAATGAACAGTCTGTGTGCCGGGCTGACCCGCGCTCGGTGCGCGGGCCAGCCTTGGTCCAGTTCCATCGCCTCGCCGCTCCGCTGCGCAGCACCGGCCTCTCTGATGTCGATGCCAATTTTATTTATGAACTTCCTTCTGACCTGTCTTCTGCCGGTTCAAAGCAGTTTTTCCGCAGAGTGAAAAATGACGTGGGAGAGCTACCGCCGACTTTACAGATGGACCGAGACGCTTTTTGCCGAGTTTTTGCGCTGTATATTTTATGTGAATGTTTCTCTCTCAAGGTGCGCCGTGGTGAGACAGGCGTGTGACGAATGGCGATCGGTTGAGCCCGAGCGCCGGGGTCTGTCTGTCTGTGTGTCCGTCGGACCGTTTTAGTGATGACTCAGCTGTGACATGGGACGGAGTGACAGACGGCTGACCCGAGCTGTCACCGGCCGCCAACCTTGGCCAGGTCTCCGAACAGACATCATCAGAAAAATGAGGTCTTATGACCTGAGTCTGACAGTCACAGATATAAAATTATTAGTCATTAGCCAAAGCATCCTCAGTCGTAACGAGATATGAATATATTCATAGTTACATTCTGATTTGTTTTGTTTATCTCCAATGACTGATGAAACTATTAGCCTTCTCACTAAAAATACGGTGAATCTCACATATCGTCGATAAGACAAACACATTATATTGTTGTAGTTGGCAGCCTCGGTAACGCGCCGGTTGTTCGTTATATAATGGATGTTCATGACTTGTGCCACGGCACGCTCCAGTCGATCGCATCCCAGGGCGCACACAGGTGGTACTGTCTATCAAACTTTCGGTCGGTCCCTCGCCCCTCGGTTATTAGACTGTTTAGCGGCAGGACAGAGCGCCTAGCGTAACTCTAGCAGTCACATCACCGTCTAGAAGCTTATCACGAAAAGCGGCTTCGATGGCAGTTGCTCCTATCCTGATTCGTATGTGCACTCGCGTTTCCGCGTATTTCTTCGGATTAGACAGACTTAGTCTGAATGTTTCAGGCACAGCCAAGTAATCACATTGCTGTAATTAAACGGTTTCCTACACCTTTTTAATTCCCTGTCTTCTGTGTGGGCGTTGATAACATTGCAAAACGGGTGACTTGAAAATTTACCTGTCTTTTTGCGTAGTGTGACTCCATCTTCACTTTACCGCCGAATAACACGCGCCAATGTCATTGTGTGCATCTGGTAACTACATTAAACACCCGTACTGATGAATAACCATATGCGGCTATATGCTTCTGTATATACTCGGCAACTGGTACTGACTGTGTGTGACTGCTGCCATCAGGTGGTGGAGGACGGCTACGAGTTTTTCGCTAAGCGGCAGCTGGTCACGCTGTTCTCGGCGCCCAACTACTGCGGCGAGTTCGACAACGCCGGCGCACTCATGTCCGTCGACGAGAGTCTCATGTGCTCCTTCCAGATCCTGAAGGTAGGCACGCATCGGAGGGGCACCTCTGTATTTTGATCAGAGGCGGGATCGGGGTGGTGTTTGTAGGAATGGAATAGAGCACTGCTTCCCCAGCCAGCTTAATACCTGGTATTTTGCCTGTGTCACGCTCGTGGGCATGTCCAGGTTTGACGATTTTTCGTCATCGGCTGCGATATGTCTCATTGATTCTGACGTCGTATTTCGAGGCTCTCATCCACACGGTATTATGGGTGCGCTGCCCTGTGCGATACGGCGTGGGTGTGATTCCCGGTGTTAGTCTTTCGTAATGCGTTAGTTGTTTGTGTCGGTACATCCGCTGTTGCCGACTGTTGTGCAGGCTTCAGAGCTTCCTTCCTTCACGGATAACGAGACGCACCCAACTGACGTTAATTTCCCGCCGAACGCGCCGCCAGTTTACACTAGGCGGCCCGTGGGCTCCCATACAAGTCCGACCGTGTCCTCACATGACAGTCTGCCCATGCCCTTTCATACTTGTCTGATCGTGTCCTCGCATACCAGTCTGACTACTTTGCAATACGAGTCTGACATTGCCGCTTGGTACTTTGTAGTCTGACAGCATCCGCCATTTCACAGCCGACAGACCGGAAGAAGATGTACGGAGGCGTGAACGCCGGCCGGCCGGCCATCCCGCCCAGGGGCGGATTCCCGGGCGTGAACAAAAACAAGAAGAAATAGGCGGCGGACGGTGGGCAGCTGCGGCGCGGCGACGGTACGGTCGCCGACGCCGCTTTGTTAGTCTTTACCGGGTGGGAGGGAGACCCTCAATGCGCGCGCTGTCTAAGCGCAGCGCGGCGCGTCTTGCGCAATGTGCGCCGCGCGCGTTGCTAGGTTTCGAGATGACGGTGTGCCGCGGAGGCCGGCGAGTTTTACGTTTGACCCGCGGCGGTGCGCGCGCCGCCGCCGCGCGCGCGCTGTGTCGTGTCTAGTGCTCAGCGTCCTGTGGTGCGTCTGGGCTGGGGCTGGCTGTCTCAGTCGCTAGCTGGCGCAGTACAAACCGTGTCTATCTCCGGAGCGGCAGGGCGCCATGTCAGATGGATAATATACATACTTCTCGAGTCGATATCGCCTGTTTCAGACTCCGGGGGACGTGCTGTGGGGGTCGGGAGGGACGGGACGAACCGGCACCAGCTGCCTCGGAGGAAACTTCGGCGAGGAGGCAGCGATGTCATCTCTGCCATAAGTTATCACGTCTCTGACCTTTCAGCGCGAATCGTATGATGAGCTTTACACGCACATCCCCAAGGCAGCGAACAAACAGCTCCCGTCATTTACAGTCCGGTGATCGCGCACCCAGCAACTATTCGGTCGACGCACCGCGACCCCAGAGCCCCCTCCCCCCCCGTCCCCCTACACACACATCGAGCGGCGGGGGCGGTCGGATCAGCCCGGCAAATCGCTGCAGCGTGCACGAATTACGCAACAAGATCGCGACCTGGTATCGGTCGAATTCATTCAGCTGGGGCTGCACGCGCCCGGACCGGTTCACCGTTGCGTCCGCACTGAACGGACCGCTCGTCGGCAGGAGGGGGGGGGGGGGCTGGATGGGTAGGGGGGTCGGGTGAATGGAGGGCGAACAGGAAAAAAAGGACCGGCGGGCGAGGATCGTCAGGAAAGTGAACGCTGATTCAGCGATAATATGAAGCAGCTATCCTTGAAGACAAATAATGAGAGCGATCACTCGATATGCGAAACTGGAAAACCTTATTCGCGAAGTATCGTGTTTCATGTTCAAAATGACTGATCAGTTCGACACAATTGCACATATATCTCAAAACATTCTACACACGCCAGCGTCACAACAAAAGGCTTCCTGTCCACTTCTCTGAAACATAATTAGCTAGGTCATCCATCAGTCGATACGATTCCGCGATCTAGCACGCAATCGTACGCACGCAAACGCTCCCGCACGCTCCCATCGGCCGTCCGGTCAGGTGACCTGCACCGGAGCCTTAGCCGGCCGGTCACGTGACCAGACAGGCGGTGACCTATCACGGCCCTCGGCCGGCCGGTCAGGTGAGCTGCAGCGGTTCCCAGCCGGCCGGTCACGTGACATTAACTAGTCCTTGCTGACCGGTCAGGTGACCAGCAGCGGCCCCCAGCTGTTCTGGCCGTGCAGCAGCAGTCGGTCTCGGCTGAGTCGGTCCAGGCGCGCCTGCTCTCGCCGCACGTACGCCACGATCGTCTCCAGCCGGGTGGCGTCCTTACCGCCGCGCGAGAACAGCCGCCGCCAGAGGGCGCTGGCCAGCACCCGGTCGTCCTGCAGACCCTCGTCGTAGCCCAGCAGCGCCGCCTGCCGGCCGCCGCGCCAAACGTCAGGTCGGCTCCGTCGGGGGCATAACAGAGCCTGACACCTATTGCCGCCCAAGGCAGGATGGTGGGGAGCTCTCGAGTCATCGTCTCGAATCACATTCTTAATATCTTTACCAGGAAGTAATGTCTGGTAATGGTGCAAAGCACCCTGGATCGCCTGGATATTGTGCCAAATCCGCTGGATCTACTCACCTGGAAGTGGTGCGACGTCTGCTGGATTTGCTCGTTGCGCACCGACGCGGCGACCGATCCGAGTTTTTTGCTGCGCGTCTCGAGGTCCTCCCACATGGCGGTGATGAGCTGGCCGCGGCAGAACTTTCCCTCTGCGCCGTCATCGGCGAGACGCACACACAGCATCCACACGTGCAGCTCCGTTACCAAGTACCTATGGTGTGGGGAAACAAAGTCAACATACATTCACAAGCGGAGCGACGTGTCATAGGGAGATACAGTCTCATTCCAAATCATCACGCGTGAACAATGATGCGCCTGCCACATGCATATTGAGCGACAAATGTAAATGCGATGAAGTAAATTATTTCATTATCATGAAACAGGGATGAGGGCAGATATTTTTCTCACACAGTTAATAATCATTGCATTGCACCATCTCTGATCAGGCGTTCCCCGCCCAGGCTCTCACCATGAGAAGAACGTGTCCGGCATCTCGCAGAGCTGGAAGAACTGCACGTAGTCGGGCCCATCGGCGGCCGTCTCGTACAGCAGGTATCCGACGGCCCGCAGTCGGGCGCGGCTCACGTTGAGCACACCCAGCTTTCCCAGTACGTTCCGGATGGCGCCGCCCGGAGCCACCAGGTCCCGGAGGCCGGCAGAGACGGGAGAGGTGTGGAGGGAGGCAACGGAGGGACTGGCGAGGGGTGACAGCAGGTGTCTATGGGGAGGGGTGGCGTGGTGGGAGGTTGCTGAGGTGGTGAGAGGGCTCAGGAGACCAGGCAGACATGTGGTGGTTACAGATGCTGGATGGAGAGATGCTGAGGAGAGGAGGCAGCGAGGGGATGCTGACGTTAGACGCAGTGGTGCCAGCAGCAGCCTCATATCTGCTCCTGGAAAAAGATAGGAGAGAGAGGGTCAACCTCAGCTCACTGGCAAATTGCCACATTTAGGGGACATGCTCCTCAAATAACTTAATGCTACTTAATCAAAATCAGTTGATTTCCTCAGAGAGCAACAAAACTTATGTGGTTCCTGAGTTGTAAGTCATAAGTTTGTAAGTTGACGTCATTGAAGTTGACAATTTAATTTACCCAGCCACAATGAAACATATGAATCTGAGGTGACTAACCAACTAATTCCACACAAAGGATTCTGGGGGAGTGTTCTGAGGATTCTGCAGCATTAACAGGCAACAGCAGCAAATGACAAAGCATCTCAACCTAGTGAATTTGCCAGAGCAATAACTCAGCAAAGTGCCAAATCATTACAAATGAGGAACCGTGCACTTATATTTTTGAATCCTAGAGTTTGAAATACAACATTTTTCCATTCTTTATCAGATAATTATCAACAAATTTAGCCATTATGATTAGGTAGGTAGGTAGGAAGTAACATTTGACTGTGTTATGTAACCTTCAACTTAGTTTGTTTTGTAAGGTAATGTGAAGGACTGACTCAAAGACTTGTTATCTTCCAAGAAATCAAATTAGTTCAAATGCACGAAAATTTACCTGAAGTTCGATGCAGTTCTTTTAAATCTCTGAAATTTAGCAAAATTACTTAAAATCGAATTGGCACTGGGTATAGGAGAAATCAAGATACCGGGAGAAATTGCATGTAACGGAAGTTAGCAGGGATTCAGCAGGGGTTCAGCAGGGATTCAGCAGGGATCGACGGCCCCTACGATATCGCTGAATTTTGGTGGAGAGGTGCAGAATGGTGTCCTCTATCGAAAATCCTAGTGCCAAAATGCGGGGAATCCATCAGGGGGGCCACAAATCCCAAAAAATAGTATGCCCTCAGGGCACAATCGACGAACTTTGAAAACCCTACTTCTAGCCGTCAAAACAGCTAAAAATGCACGTCATTCGAAAGAGGACAAAATTTTACGTGCAACGGTACCAAATTTAGGGGGCTAGCTCCCCCCTGAACCGAACAAAACAGCTTCAAATATATGGGCCCGGGAGTATGCCCTCGGGGCATAAATACACGTTTTCAACAATTTCAGGCCTATAACATCGACAAAATCCAGCAATATGCACATCATTGGAAAGAGCGTAATTTCCCAAACAAAAAACCCAAGTAACATTTTTCGATGGGGCCCACCTGGGGCCCACGGGACCCAATTGAAATTTGGGGCCCAATGGGGCGGCCCCTACGATTTTCTTCAAAATTTGCACAGACACTCTCCTGGGCCCCCTCTTCAATATGGCTGAAGAAACCTACCGGGGAATCCAAAGGAAGGGGCCCAAAGAGGGCCCCAAAGAGGCCCTTTCTAAGTATTGCCCCTAATTTCGCGACCAACCCCGACAATATGCACAGCATTGGAAAGAGCGTAATTTCCCAAACAAAAAACCCAAGTAACATTTTTCGATGGGGCCCACCTGGGGCCCACGGGACCCAATTGAAATTTGGGGCCCAATGGGGCGGCCCCTACGATTTTCTTCCAAATTTGCACAGACACTCTCCTGGGCCCCCTCTTCAATCTGGCTGAAGAAACCTACCGGGGAATCCAAAGGAAGGGGCCCAAAGAGGGCCCCAAAGAGGCCCTTTCTAAGTATTGCCCCTAATTTCGCGATTAACCCCGGCAATATGCACATCATTGGAAAGAGCGTAATTTCCCAAACAAAAAACCCAAGTAACATTTTTCGATGGGGCCCACCTGGGGCCCACGGGACCCAATTGAAATTTGGGGCCCAATGAGGCGGCCCCTACGATTTTCTTCAAAATTTGCACAGACACTCTCCTGGGCCCCCTCTTCAATCTGGCTGAAGAAACCTACCGGGGAATCCAAAGGAAGGGGCCCAAAGAGGGCCCCAAAGAGGCCCTTTCTAAGTATTGCCCCCTAATTTCGCGACCAACCCCGGCAATATGCACATCATTGGAAAGAGCGTAATTTCCCAAACAAAAAACCCAAGTAACATTTTTCGATGGGGCCCACCTGGGGCCCACGGGACCCAATTGAAATTTGGGGCCCAATGGGGCGGCCCCTATGATTTTCTTCAAAATTTGCACAGACACTCTCCTGGGCCCCCTCTTCAATCTGGCTGAAGACACCTACCGGGGAATCCAAAGGAAGGGGCCCAAAGAGGGCCCCAAAGAGGCCCTTTCTAAGTATTGCCCCTAATTTCGCGACCAACCCCGGCAATATGCACATCATTGGAAAGAGCGTAATTTCCCAAACAAAAAACTCAAGTAACATTTTTCGATGGGGCCCACCTGGGGCCCACAGGACCCAATTGAAATTTGGGGCCCAATGGGGCGGCCCCTACGATTTTCTTCAAAATTTGCACAGACACTCTCCTGGGCCCCCTCTTCAATCTGGCTGAAGAAACCTACCGGGGAATCCAAAGGAAGGGGCCCAAAGAGGGCCCCAAAGAGGCCCTTTCTAAGTATTGCCCCTAATTACGCGATTAACCCCGGCAATATGCACATCATTGGAAAGAGCGTAATTTCCCAAACAAAAAACCCAAGTGACATTTCTCGATGGGGCCCACCTGGGGCCCACAGGACCCAATTGAAATTTGGGGCCCAATGGGGCGGCCCCTACGATGTTCTTCAAAATTTGCACAGACACTCTTCTGGGCCCCCTCTTCAATCTGGCTGAAGAAACCTACCGGGGAATCCAAAGGAAGGGGCCCAAAGAGGGCCCCAAAGAGGCCCTTTCTAAGTATTGCCCCTAATTTCGCGACCAACCCCGGCAATATGCACATCATTGGAAAGAGCGTAATTTCCCAAACAAAAAACCCAAGTAACATTTTTCGATGGGGCCCACCTGGGGCCCACGGGACCCAATTGAAATTTGGGGCCCAATGGGGCGGCCCCTACGATTTTCTTCCAAATTTGCACAGACACTCTCCTGGGCCCCCTATTCAATCTGGCTGAAGAAACCTACCGGGGAATCCAAAGGAAGGGGCCCAAAGAGGGCCCCAAAAAGGCCCTTTCTAAGTATTGCCCCTAATTTCGCGACCAACCCCGGCAATATGCACATTAGGGTGTGTCATTTTGTGCACTTTTTTCGCAAAACATGGTGCTCCACTGATTTTATCGTGCCCCAGACACGTAGAAACCGTGTGACATTTTTTATTTCCCCCAAATATTAACACCCATGCGGCGCCGACCGCCGACACTTTGGCCTATCTCTCAGTATTAGCGACCTCAGCGCCCCTAGCGGCAATGTTTTGAACTAACACGCTCGCTATGCTTTGTGAGCTTACGATCATCAGTAAATGCATTTTACCGAACTGACGTCTTGCTGTTGGCTTATCCGGCACTCAGAATGTTGGTGAAAATGTGATGTTATGCATCTTAAAGCACGAAATAGTTCTGTGTTAATGTATATTGCATAGTACTACCCCCGATCCCCGGCCTGGTCTGACGGGATACGTACGAGCGCATGTTTATAGTGCCTGCTATTAGGTGTCACATGTTTTTTTTTTTTTTTTTTTGGTAGCGTCGTTCACTGCATAGACCCCGGGGAACAGGGGGGGGGGGGGCAGTGGGGGCGCTTACCCCCCCCCCTCCAACTTGAGAGCCGAGTGGGCGCCGCCCCCTCAACATTGATGCAACGATGAAGGATCTCATCTCCCTTTTATGGACCTACATGTCTGTTTTTATATAAACATCAGCACAAGGTATTTCTCTTGCATGTGAATGGTTTCTGCTGATTCGGCATCGATTTAAGAACACCTGCTATTGTCATCCCACTTTGATTTTATCTGAACTTGATCATAACTTTGGTAGGTCAGATTTTATACTGGACCATTTTGGTTCCGGATGGTATTTGATTTGGCGTGATGAGAACATTATGACGTACAACCGTGGTAAAGTCGTTGATTGATACAGGTTCACTCGCTCCGGTGGGAGGCAGTAGCGGCGGAACACCTTCAATTAAGTGGAGGGGGGGGGGGGGACACTGCCGACTTTTGGTCCCATTCTTTCCATGCAACGTCCATAGCGCTAATGTTAAAATGCCCAAATCAGAGGGGGCACGGTGCCCCGGTGCCCTCCCCGTTCCGCCGCCTATGGTGGGAGGGCGGCGTGTGGGACTCAGAAGGAGACTAATGGCTTGTGTTGTGCCTTTGGTAGGACCCTCAGTATCACCGATGCAGGGCCTTCAGAGCCTCCAATTAGGGGCCTTTAGAGGCACTGGTGTGGGGTCCTCACAGACGCCCGTGTGGCCCCTCAGAGGTGCTAGTGTGAATCCCTCATAAGCGCCGGTGAGGGTCCTCAAGAATACAGACGCCGTTGTGGACCCTCAGAGACACTGGTGTGGGTCCGTTACATGTGGGTGTGTGGCCCTTAGAGCTGCTGGTGTCGGCAGGGGGCCCTCAACGACCGGGGAGGGGGACCTCAGACCGGCAAGGGGCCCACAGAGGCCGGCGGCATTTTCAGAAGCCCTGTGGGGTCCTTAGATACCGACAAGGTACTCTGAGACGCCAGTGCGGCCCTCACTCTCCGGTGTAGGGCCCTCAGAGTTGCAGGTAGGTGGCCGTCAGATATGCTTTTGCCGAACCCTCACAGGCGCAGGTGTGGGTACCTTAGAGCCACCAATATAGGGTTGCATAAATGGTGTGGCACTGGCTTGGGGGACCCTCAGTGGTGTCCTTATGGGCCCTTAGAACCACTGGTGTGGGGCTGTCAGAGGTGCTGGTTGTGAACCCTCAGAGGCCCTGCTGAGGGCCCTCACGGTCTCCGTTATGGGATCCTCAGAAGCCGGCGTAGACCCTGACGGAGATCTTAGTGTGGCTACTTAGGGGTTCATGAGGTGCTCTTACGAGACCTGTGAGGTCTTTCTCAGTTGAAATATAGTCAGCGTGGACCCTCAGAGGTCAGTTGGTGCCGCAGGGCCCTTTATGGCCGGGTGGGCTCTCAGAAGCACCAGTGAGGGCCCTCAGTCTCACAGTCGTCGTAATGGGGCCGTCAGAGACATTGGTGTGAGGCCATTACTAATTACAGGTTGGCGTAAGGCCCTAGATATGGCCCCTCTTGGGCCGGCAAGGACTCTCAGAGGCACGCTAGCGGCCATAAGAGGCCGGTAAAGGGCCCTCAGAGGCCGCCAGTAGCCTTCAGAAGCCGGCGTGTAACCCTCATGGACAATTTAGTGAGGCTTCTTTGGACTCACGAGGTGCTGTTACGAGCCCTATTCTTTCTGAATCGAAATATGGCCAGCATAGACCCTGAGCGGTAAACTGGTGCCACAGAGCCCCTCCGACCCGAGGGGTCCTCTGAATGCGATAGGGGGGGGGGGGACTAGAGGGCACGTGCCTCCTGGGACCCCCTGACTACGCTACTATTTCATATGCGTCATGTCAGGTATTTTGGGCTTGCACCCCAACTTGAAGAATGTCCCTGGGCCCACGTGACAATATATTGTATTCATTATAGGTATTCTTCATTAGCTTGCACTCTCTGCAATCTGCCCATACTATTATTTGTCCCTGGACGCGCTTACAGAGAGCAGGGATAAGCCCATACAGTCAGCGGCCTGTTAGTTTCGCAAACAGCCGCCAGGGGCGCTAGGGTCGCCTATGTTGTGAGATAGGGTAAACTTCTCTCGCTCGGCGCCGCCTGGGGGTTAAAATTTGCGGGAAATTAACAATGCCACGCCCTTTCCACATGAGTGGAGCACAATAAAATCGATGGAGCACCTTGCATTGCGATTAGTGACACACCCTAATGCACATCATTGGAAAGAGCGTAAGTTCCCAAACAAAAAACCCAAGTAACATTTTTCGATGGGGCCCACCTGGGGCCCACAGGACCCAATTGAAATTTGGGGCCCAATTGGGCGGCCCCTACGATTTTCTTCAAAATTTGCACAGACACTCTCCTGGGCCCCCTCTTCAATCTGGCTGAAGAAAGCTACCGGGGAATCCAAAGGAAGGGGCCCAAAGAGGGCCTCAAAAGGCCCTTTCTAAGTATTGCCCCTAATTTCGCGACCAACCCCGGCAATATGCACATCATTGGAAAGAGCGTAATTTCCCAAACAAAAAACCCAAGTAATATTTTTCGATGGGGCCCACCTGGGGCCCACAGGACCCAATTGAAATTTGGGGCCCAATGGGGCGGCCCCTACGATTTTCTTCAAAATTTGCACAGACACTCTCCTGGGCCCCCTCTTCAATCTGGCTGAAGAAACCTACCGGGGAATCCAAAGGAAGGGGCCCAAAGAGGGCCCCAAAGAGGCCCTTTCTAAGTATTGCCCCTAATTTCGCGACCAACCCCGGCAATATGCACATCATTGGAAAGAGCGTAATTTCCCAAACAAAAAACCCAAGTAACATTTTTCGATGGGGCCCACCTGGGGCCCACAGGACCCAATTGAAATTTGGAGCCCAATAGGGCGGCCCCTACGATTTTCTTCAAAATTTGCACAGACACTCTCCTGGGCCCCCTCTTCAATCTGGCTGAAGAAACCTACCGGGGAATCCAAAGGAAGGGGCCCAAAGAGGGCCTCAAAGAGGCCCTTTCTAAGTATTGCCCCTAATTTCGCGACCAACCCCGGCAATATGCACATCATTGCAAAGAGCGTAATTTCCCAAACAAAAAACCCAAGTAACATTTTTCGATGGGGCCCACCTGGGGCCCACAGGACCCAATTGAAATTTGGGGCCCAATGGGGCGGCCCCTACGATTTTCTTCAAAATTTGCACAGACACTCTCCTGGGCCCCCTCTTCAATCTGGCTGAAAAAACCTACCGGGGAATCCAAAGGAAGGGGCCCAAAGAGGGCCCCAAAGAGGCCCTTTCTAAGTATTGCCCCTAATTTCGCAACCAACCCCGGCAATATGCACATCATTGGAAAGAGCGTAATTTCCCAAACAAAAAACCCAAGTAACATTTTTCGATGGGGCCCACCTGGGGCCCACGGGACCCAATTGAAATTTGGGGCCCAATTGGGTGGCCCCTACGATTTTCTTCAAAATTTGCACAGACACTCTTCTGGGCCCCCTCTTCAATCTGGCTGAAGAAACCTACCGGGAAATCCAAAGGAAGGGGCCCAAAGAGGCCCTTTCTAAGTATTGCCCCTAATTTCGCGACCAACCCCGGCAATATGCACATCATTGGAAAGAGCGTAATTCCCCAAACAAAAAACCCAAGTAACATTTTTCGATGGGGCCCACCTGGGGCCCACGGGACCCAATTGAAATTTGGGGCCCAATGGGGCGGCCCCTACGATTTTCTTCAAAATTTGCACAGACACTCTCCTGGGCCCCCTCTTCAATCTGGCTGAAGAAACCTACCGGGGAATCCAAAGGAAGGGGCCCAAAGAGGGTCCCAAAGAGGCCCTTTCTAAGTATTGCCCCTAATTTCGCGACCAACCCCGGCAATATGCACATCATTGAAAAGAGCGTAATTTCCGAAACAAAAAACCCAAGTAACATTTTTCGATGGGGCCCACCTGGGGCCCACAGGACCCAATTGAAATTTGGGGCCCAATGGGGCGGCCCCTACGATTTTCTTCAAAATTTGCACAGACACTCTCCTGGGCCCCCTCTTCAATCTGGCTGAAGAAACCTACCGGGGAATCCAAAGGAAGGGGCCCAAAGAGGGCCCCAAAGAGGCCCTTTCTAAGTATTGCCCCTAATTTCGCGACCAACCCCGGCAATATGCACATCATTGGAAAGAGCGTAATTTCCCAAACAAAAAACCCAAGTAACATTTTTCGATGGGGCCCACCTGGGGCCCACGGGACCCAATTGAAATTTGGGGCCCAATGGGGCGGCCCCTACGATTTTCTTCAAAATTTGCACAGACACTCTTCTGGGCCCTCTCTTCAATCTGGCTGAAGAAACCTACCGGGGAATCCAAAGGAAGGGGCCCAAAGAGGGCCCCAAAGAGGCCCTTTCTAAGTATTGCCCCTAATTTCGCGACCAACCCCGGCAATATGCACATCATTGGAAAGAGCGTAATTTCCCAAACAAAAAACCCAAGTAACATTTTTCGATGGGGCCCACCTGGGGCCCACGGGACCCAATTGAAATTTGGGGCCCAATGGGGCGGCCCCTACGATTTTCTTCAAAATTTGCACAGACACTCTCCTGGGCCCCCTCTTCAATCTGGCTGAAGAAACCTACCGGGGAATCCAAAGGAAGGGGCCCAAAGAGGGTCCCAAAGAGGCCCTTTCTAAGTATTGCCCCTAATTTCGCGACCAACCCCGGCAATATGCACATCATTGAAAAGAGCGTAATTTCCCAAACAAAAACCCAAGTAACATTTTTCGATGGGGCCCACCTGGGGCCCACGGGCCGCCCCATTGGGCCCCAAATTTCAATTGGGTCCCGTGGGCCCCAGGTGGGCCCCATCGAAAAATGTTACTTGGGTTTTTTGTTTGGGAAATTACGCTCTTTTCACTGATGTGCATATTGCCGGGGTTGGTCGCGAAATTAGGGGCAATACTTAGAAAGGGCCTCTTTGGGACCCTCTTTGGGCCCCTTCCTTTGGATTCCCCGGTAGGTTTCTTCAGCCAGATTGAAGAGGGGGCCCAGGAGAGTGTCTGTGCAAATTTTGAAGAAAATCGTAGGGGCCGCCCCATTGGGCCCCAAATTTCAATTGGGTCCCGTGGGCCCCAGGTGGGCCCCATCGAAAAATGTTACTTGGGTTTTTTGTTTGGGAAATTACGCTCTTTCCAATAATGTGCATATTGCCGGGGTTGGTCGCGAAATTAGGGGCAATACTTAGAAAGGGCCGCCTCTTTGGGGCCCTCTTTGGGCCCCTTCCTTTGGATTCCCCGGTAGGTTTCTTCAGCCAGATTGAAGAGGGGGCCCAGGAGAGTGTCTGTGCAAATTTTGAAGAAAATCGTAGGGGCCGCCCCATTGGGCCCCAAATTTCAATTGGGTCCCGTGGGCCCCAGGTGGGCCCCATCGAAAAATGTTACTTGGGTTTTTTGTTTGGGAAATTACGCTCTTTCCAATAATGTGCATATTGCCGGGGTTGGTCGCGAAATTAGGGGCAATACTTAGAAAGGGCCGCCTCTTTGGGGCCCTCTTTGGGCCCCTTCCTTTGGATTCCCCGGTAGGTTTCTTCAGCCAGATTGAAGAGGGGGCCCAGGAGAGTGTCTGTGCAAATTTTGAAGAAAATCGTAGGGGCCGCCCCATTGGGCCCCAAATTTCAATTGGGTCCTGTGGGCCCCAGGTGGGCCCCATCGAAAAATGTTACTTGGGTTTTTTGTTTGGGAAATTACGCTCTTTCCAATGATGTGCATATTGCCGGGGTTGGTCGCGAAATTAGGGGTAATACTTAGAAAGGGCCTCTTTGAGGCCCTCTTTGGGCCCCTTCCTTTGGATTCCCCGGTAGGTTTCTTCAGCCAGATTGAAGAGGGGGCCCAGGAGAGTGTCTGTGCAAATTTTGAAGAAAATCGTAGGGGCCGCCCCATTGGGCCCCAAATTTCAATTGGGTCCCGTGGGCCCCAGGTGGGCCCCATCGAAAAATATTACTTGGGTTTTTTGTTTTGGAAATTACGCTCTTTCCAATGATGTGCATATTGCCGGGGTTGGTCGCGAAATTAGGGGCAATACTTAGAAAGGGCCTCTTTGGGGCCCTCTTTGGGCCCCTTTCTTTGGATTCCCCGGTATGTTTCTTCAGCCAGATTGAAGAGGGGGCCCAGGAGAGTGTCTGTGCAAATTTTGAAGAAAATCGTAGGGGCCGCCCCATTGGGCCCCAAATTTCAATTGGGTCCTGTGGGCCCCAGGTGGGCCCCATCGAAAAATGTTACTTGGGTTTTTTGTTAGGGAAATTACGCTCTTTCCAATGATGTGCATATTGCCGGGGTTGGTCGCGAAATTAGGGGCAATACTTAGAAAGGGCCTTTTGAGGCCCTCTTTGGGCCCCTTCCTTTGGATTCCCCGGTAGGTTTCTTCAGCCAGATTGAAGAGGGGGCCCAGGAGAGTGTCTGTGCAAATTTTGAAGAAAATCGTTGTGGCCGCCCTATTGGGCCCCAAATTTCAATTGGGTCCTGTGGGCCCCAGGTAGGCCCCATCGAAAAATGTTACTTGGGTTTTTTGTTTGGGAAATTACGCTCTTTCCAATGATGTGCATATTGCCGGGGTTGGTCGCGAAATTAGGGGCAATACTTAGAAAGGGCCTCTTTGGGGCCCTCTTTGGGCCCCTTCCTTTGGATTCCCCGGTAGGTTTCTTCAGCCAGATTGAAGAGGGGGCCCAGGAGAGTGTCTGTGCAAATTTTGAAGAAAATCGTAGGGGCCGCCCCATTGGGCCCCAAATTTCAATTGGGTCCTGTGGGCCCCAGGTGGGCCCCATCGAAAAATGTTACTTGGGTTTTTTGTTTGGGAAATTACGTTCTTTCCAATGATGTGCATATTGCCGGGGTTGGTCGCGAAATTAGGGGCAATACTTAGAAAGGGCCTCTTTGAGGCCCTCTTTGTGCCCCTTCCTTTGGATTTCCCGGTAGGTTTCTTCAGCCAGATTGAAGAGGGGGCCCAGGAGAGTGTCTGTGCAAATTTTGAAGAAAATCGTAGGGGCCGCCCCATTGGGCTCCAAATTTCAATTGGGTCCTGTGGGCCCCAGGTGGGCCCCATCGAAAAATGTTACTTCGGTTTTTTGTTTGGGAAATTACGCTCTTTCCAATGATGTGCATATTGCCGGGGTTGGTCGCGAAATTAGGGGCAATACTTAGAAAGGGCCTCTTTGGGGCCCTCTTTGGGCCCCTTCCTTTGGATTCCCCGGTAGGTTTTTTCAGCCAGATTGAAGAGGGGGCCCAGGAGAGTGTCTCTGCAAATTTTGAAGAAAATCGTAGGGGCCGCCCCATTGGGCCCCAAATTTCAATTGGGTCCTGTGGGCCCCAGGTGGGCCCCATCGAAAAATGTTACTTGGGTTTTTTGTTTGGGAAATTACGCTCTTTCCAATGATGTGCATATTGCCGGGGTTGGTTGCGAAATTAGGGAAAATACTTAGAAAGGGCCTCTTTGGGGCCCTCTTTGGGCCCCTTCCTTTGGATTCCCCGGTAGGTTTCTTCAGCCAGATTGAAGAGGGGGCCCAGGAGAGTGTCTGTGCAAATTTTGAAGAAAATCGTAGGGGCCGCCCAATTGGGCCCCAAATTTCAATTGGGTCCTGTGGGCCCCAGGTGGGCCCCATCGAAAAATGTTACTTGGGTTTTTTGTTTGGGAAATTACGCTCTTTCCAATGATGTGCATATTGCCGGGGTTGGTCGCGAAATTAGGGGCAATACTTAGAAAGGGCCTCTTTGGGGCCCTCTTTGGGCCCCTTCCTTTGGATTCCCCGGTAGGTTTCTTCAGCCAGATTGAAGAGGGGGCCCAGGAGAGTGTCTGTGCAAATTTTGAAGAAAATCGTAGGGGCCGCCCCATTGGGCCCCAAATTTCAATTGGGTCCCGTGGGCCCCAGGTGGGCCCCATCGAAAAATGTTACTTGGGTTTTTTGTTTGGGAAATTACGCTCTTTCCAATGATGTGCATATTGCCGGGGTTGGTCGCGAAATTAGGGGCAATACTTAGAAAGGGCCTCTTTGAGGCCCTCTTTGGGCCCCTTCCTTTGGATTCCCCGGTAGGTTTCTTCAGCCAGATTGAAGAGGGGGCCCAGGAGAGTGTCTGTGCAAATTTTGAAGAAAATCGTAGGGGCCGCCCCATTGGGCCCCAAATTTCAATTGGGTCCTGTGGGTCCCAGGTGGGCCCCATCGAAAAATAATACTTGGGTTTTTTGTTTGGGAAATTACGCTCTTTCCAATGATGTGCATATTGCCGGGGTTGGTTGCGAAATTAGGGAAAATACTTAGAAAGGGCCTCTTTGGGGCCCTCTTTGGGCCCCTTCCTTTGGATTCCCCGGTAGGTTTCTTCAGCCAGATTGAAGAGGGGGCCCAGGAGAGTGTCTGTGCAAATTTTGAAGAAAATCGTAGGGGCCGCCCAATTGGGCCCCAAATTTCAATTGGGTCCTGTGGGCCCCAGGTGGGCCCCATCGAAAAATGTTACTTGGGTTTTTTGTTTGGGAAATTACGCTCTTTCCAATGATGTGCATATTGCCGGGGTTGGTCGCGAAATTAGGGGCAATACTTAGAAAGGGCCTCTTTGGGGCCCTCTTTGGGCCCCTTCCTTTGGATTCCCCGGTAGGTTTCTTCAGCCAGATTGAAGAGGGGGCCCAGGAGAGTGTCTGTGCAAATTTTGAAGAAAATCGTAGGGGCCGCCCCATTGGGCCCCAAATTTCAATTGGGTCCCGTGGGCCCCAGGTGGGCCCCATCGAAAAATGTTACTTGGGTTTTTTGTTTGGGAAATTACGTTCTTTCCAATGATGTGCATATTGCTGGATTTTGTCGATGTTATAGGCCTGAAATTGTTGAAAACGTTTATTTATGCCCCGAGGGCATACTCCCGGGCCCATATATTTGAAGCTGTTTTGTTCGGTTCAGGGGGGCACTAGCCCCCTAAATTTGGTACCGTTGCACGTAAAATTTTGTCCTCTTTCGAATGACGTGCATTTTTAGCTGTTTTGACGGCTAGAAGTAGGGTTTTCAAAGTTCGTCGATTGTGCCCTGAGGGCATACTGTTTTTTGGGATTTGTGGCCCCCCTGATGGATTCCCCGCATTTTTGCACTAGGATTTTCGATAGAGGACACCATTCTGCACCTCTCCACCAAAATTCAGCGAAATCGTAGGGGCCGTCGATCCCTGCTGAATCCCTGCTGAACCCCTGCTGAATCCCTGCTAACTTCCGTTACATAGAAATTGCCAATAGGAAATTGTGATAAGGATATGTCTCTTGCGCGCCGGAACTGCTTCTAACTTATGAAGGTCGCCATGTTGTATCTAAAATGCTGCACTACGGTGGATCTTCTCTGCCATCACTCGTCAGCAAACTTGACGCCGTTAGGACTTGGACTGGCGTCTCAAGAAGTCGACAATCTGAAAGGAGAAAATGTGTCATGTGTTTTTCTCATTACATATTATAAAGCATGACCATCGTCATGCTGACAGTGACATTCGTTTCCCCGACAAATTGCAATCGGCTGGCCGAAAACAGCGCTAGCCCGTTTTCAGGATATTATTTTGGGATATATGCCGCGACCATCCATCCACGATTGTAGCTGTGCATAAATATCATGATAATAAAAGCTAGGCACCCTTTCCCGCTGTAATACTATCGAAATCAGTAACCGAGCTCTTGCAACCCATTATCATTCCATGGTTGGTTACGCGAAGTAACTTCATGCCACAGTATCCTGAATATTCATTCACATACCAGCGCCACCAGGTCCATTCCCCCCTTCATCCTATTGAGTGCAGATCACAGCATAAACATGCTACCTGTATTTAAACCACTCTCAACCGGTACAACGCAACAGTCCACTTCCATTCGGCCACAATCCCGATGACCCAACAAGCCAGCTAGCTACCTTCGGCAGACTCGCACCAGCCCCGTGAAAATATTCCAACAAACATCCCATTCACTGCGTTGTGTACAAAAGCCAAGGCAGTCGCGAGTCGCAACCACCGGTGAGCGGCAGAACAGCCGCACGCGCGCAGGAACGCCCCACGGGCCGTTATCCTCTGTCGAACGGGGACGGGCCGGGCGTCCCCACTGACGGCAGTCGCTCAGAGTCGCGCGGTAAGGCACCCAGCAGCACCACACGGCTCGTACCGGCGCCACCCGGCCGCGTGGCTCCGATGGAAGAGATCGTAACGGCCGATCACACAGAGCACGCCTGAGGCCATACGGAAGAGACGCCAGCGGGCCATCACAGCCGACTGGAACGGCAGCCCCGGACACTAACGGACAGACGACTGGGCTCCGGCGAAACGGTAGCCGCGGACGACAGGCAGACTTCGACCTCGGTTAACGGGCGGGCCACGGGCCAGGCGGATACAGACTTCGCTACCGATACATTCTTCGCACGTCCTGACCTCGGCGGCTAGGACTGCGACTGGGCAGAGGCAGCGGCCGGCACATGGACATAACTGGACGCATACGACCGCCGTCCAACGCCACTTTTTCACAGATTCGATCGGTAAATAACTCTCCTACTCTCCCGTCGGACCAATGTACGTCAAACACGACAGCCGTTACAGCAGTGACTTATCGTGAGCTTCGTAGCGCCCGCCCCGACGTTCAATAAGGGATCACCTTTACGTCGCATCAGGTGGCAGGGGGGGGGACTCTATCCCCCGGTGTAAACTGTGAACACGGGTAACTGCAGTTGAACGCAGGCGCTCCCGGTGAGCGCTCACCCGTCTCAGGACGACGGTACCGCTGCGACGGTAGCGGGGCGGTGACGGTATGCTGCCGTGTACGTACTTCTCGGGAGTCGGCAGGACGCGTACTTTCTTGGACATTGTGTGCTTAACTTCTCGAAATGTCTTTCCAGGCCCAAACTGTCACCTCCACACACAACGAACGCGTCGACCGCTCCCGTGATCACTGATTATCACTACATCGGTGTGTATCTACAAACCAACATCGCCGAACGACGCCGCGTAACAAGCCGCGCGTCGGGGAAGCATCCACTCCCACACATTCACCTCCGGACGAGCCGACCTCAGTCAACCCTCCTCGCCTTCAGGCAGCACCTCTCTTCTAAAGCCGGCACTCTGCCTCAGAGCACTTCTCTCCCAGTCACCACGTGCTCCTCGTAATACGTCTTCATCACAAGGCGCTGTTTTCACGCCACTGCTCTGCCTAGCGGCTGGGCGTGCCCGCCCCGATCCTATCCAGCTCCTCGTCAGCGTTGTTGGACTTCATCTCCTGCAGAGTGTGCGCCAGCCGCGTCCACTCGTCCTGGCGCGGATGGGCCAGCCTCTCGCCCACGTCGTACACCCAGACGCGGCCGCGATCGTCGCCGACGGTGATGTGGAGACCGGACGGGGTCCAGGAGACCCGGTTCAGCGCGGCCACGCCGCCGTCCACCACTGTGCCGGCCACCGGCACCTCCGTCTCGGCGTTCAGGTTCCAGACGTCGAGTCGACCGGTGCCGTCCACAGCGGCGAACAGCGCAGGGTGGAGCGGGGACCAGGCGGCGTCGTACACGTAGTCCGAGTTGTCCTCAAACGAGTACAGCGGCTTGGGCTCCTGTCGGGAGGGCAGCGGGGTTGTGAGATAAGGTGAACAGAGGAGGGAACAGAGCGACGGGAACGGAAATTCTGTTCAGGAATTAATCGAGACGGAGTCGTCCTATTTACACCACCTTAGAACAGCCAGGGAGTGATATGATAAGACATACAAAACGCAGGTGCGATTTGTTTAGGCAAGGCACAAACCTGCCCTAGAAACTGCTAAAGAGAATACCCGATAACTAGTGATATATTCAGCTAGTACCGCATCTCTCCCAACTGAAACTAATTTATTGCTAGCCCATCCCTACCCCCGCATCCCTCACCGACCCGGCCGGCGCCGGCCGTTACCTTGACGCTCCACAGTTTGACGGTCCAGTCGATGGACGAGCTGATGAAGAGGTGTGAGAAGTCGAGGGGCCCGCTCGCGGCGTGCGCACTGACGCCGGTCACCGGGCCGCAGTGGCCCTGGTAGACCTCCTGCACGCCGGCCCGGCTGCCGTGGCGGCACGCTGGGGACGAAAGGGCAGGAGGGCGTCAGTGAGAGTGTGGAGGAGGGGAAACCCAACGGTCTTACTGGCCAAGAGACGGCAGAGACTGCCAATGAGGCTAGCCGACTGCGTATTGTTAATAGCTAACCTGAGCATACGGACCGATATGACCGTCCCTGCAGACATAAACAGATGTCGGCAAGGCCGCTAATTTATTGGTGTAAGCACTAAGCACAATGAAACTGGCGATTGGTACACACAAAATATGAAAGTTTTGGTAGAACTATTTCAGACGATGTCCCTCAGAACGCACCTCAACTGCGAATTAGACCACCAGTCTCCCCAACTGACCTGTGTAGAGGTTTCCGTCCTCACTGGCCACCACGAAGTTGTTGACCTCGCCCTGCGGGAAGGCCAGTCCGGTGACGGGCACAGGCCGGCTCTGCTTGAACTGCAGCTCCATCTTCTCCTGCGGGACACAGAGGGGGGTGGGTGATTAATGCAGACGGTGCGATAGATAAGTGAGGAAAAGAGACAGCGAGATGAACGAGTGAGGAATGGAGACGGTGGGTGCCGTAGACAAAATGAAGTGAATTAAAATGGATAGTCCGAAAAACGGAATGACCTTTAGAGCATCAACAATAAAAATATCAGGGACTGTGATGATGTTCATCACAACTCGCCTATTACCATAATTGTCGATACTCTTTGAGTGACATGTGAGGTGAATCTTCGAGATCTCAAGCATGGACATCGTCTAATTTGGCAGCGAGGCGCTGGTAATCTACAGCCGCCATTACGCACGCCACATCCGAATGTTACTGGAGATAAGAGTCCACTACATTCCAATTAACACAGACCCCAGGTCCTTACCTGCGGCTGGGACAGCATGTCCAGACTCCAGGAGCAGAGCTTGCCGTCGGTGGACACAGAGATGAGGTTGTGCGCGTTCTGAGTACCCACCACACGCATACAGTACACCGGGTGCTGCGGATGGACATACTATGGCTGTCAGACATGGGGTGCAGACGATAAAAAATATACCGAGTGATCGTAACAGACTGATGGAGATCGGATAACAGGGGACCAGAATCATAAAGTTGAAATTTCCTGTGTCATATGAGCGAACTGAAGGGGTCGCCACTCAGAGCGCCAAGACTGTGTTCGTTACGAGTGCGTCCATAAAAATGCAGTGTTGCTTTGGTCAAAAGAAAAAATTAAAAAAACAGATACATTTTTTTCTAAACAATAAATGAGATTCTGTCCGTAATTCCACGCCAGTTAGAAAACAGCGACCTATTGAATCGACCAGCGAAAGGCGTTGTCCACACATAATCTATCGGTATGTCTGTAAAATGTCTATCATTCACATGACAATGGCGTGACGTATTGACAAACGTCAACGCCCCCCCCCCCCCCCACACGCACACACACGTCCGACCGTCGACCGGTGACAGTGTATCCGGTTCAATTACTGGGCCGGCACGACACGAATGCAGCTGGGAGGGGAGATGAGACAGCGGGATTTACAATGAGCCCGTCCTACCAGCCAGGGTGGGAGAGTATCACACGCTGCATCAGTCTGGTCCGATCCCCGCCAGCCCGTCAACCCCCCAGCTGCAGTCCGGCACTGAGGACTGTACCCCTCCTACTCCCCCCCCCCATCAACACACTAACCGTGTGCGCCCCTGTATGTACCTCAGTCCCTCCTCCCCCTCCCCCCCACTAACCGTGTGCGCCCCTGTATGTACCACTCCCCCCCCCCCCCCCCCACTAACCGTGTGCGCCGCTGTAGATAGCGGCGACCGCTGGACCGGTGTTCGCCGCTGTACCCGGTTATCCCAGAGCACGATCTGTCCCGAGTAGGTACCGCCGAGCAGCAGGTTCGGGTGGAAGCGCGCGAACGACACACTCATCAGCGGCGACTGGCAGTGGAAGATGTACTCGGGCGTGTCCTTCTTGAAGCGCGTGTTCCACACCAGGCACACGCCGTCCGGCTCGTGCGGCGCCGACTCGTTGTTGTTGTAGCTGTAGGTGAAGCAGAGGAACATGGTAGATGGAGATTAGAGTGATTTAAATGTGATGGTCTCGGTTTACTAAGGACTAACAGTGGTCAATAGCCAGTTCAGCATAAAAACAGGGCATACCGTTTTACAACGAAACGTGACTAAAACGTTAGAAAGACACAATCACGGAAAATAAAACAAAATACATACCCAAAATTATCATTTAAACGCACACCACAGAACGACGATAAAACAATGGCTCCCTCTCCTCCCCTTTGGACAAAGCACGCCCCGCTCGCTCACCTGGCGGCCAGCAGCTCGGGGAACTGGGGCGACCAATCCAGTGACGTCACGGTCCGGTGCTGCGACCAGCGCTCGTCGAAAAACACCCGGTTCACTGACAGCTGCTGGCCAGACTTGTCGTCCCTGTGGGGGAAGGGGAATGGAGATGCGATCAGTGGTGGAACGCACGCTGCGGTACCAGCACTTCCACAACAGGCCAGTTGAAAACAGAAATTACCGATAGTTTTGTAATGCATAGGTGAAGCACTGCAAAAGAAAGACACACAAAACATTGAGACACAAAACAGCAAGTGTTACACACCAAAACTCCCTCCAGTGTCCAGCTTATAATTTCCAACGTCATCATTTCACATTAATCGTTTCCGCCCTCGCGTTATTGGTCATTCATTACAGTCCTCTCGCCCTCACGGCTGCTAAAATCAAATGCTTCCTCTCAGTCCCTAGTCCCCCGTAACTCACATCATGCCGTCGTCGTCAAAGTTGCGGCTGTAGTCGCTGTAGAGGTCCCTGTCCTCGCAAAGCACGCGCTCCACCACGCGCGACTGTCGGCTGAAGAACTCGCTGAACTCGGCCGACATCATGATCAGCTGCTTCTGCTCCTCGCTCAGCTCCCGCGCTGTAGGGTAGCGAGGAGAAGGTTTTGAAGTGGCTCGTGCTTTCATCCATTGTTTTGTTATTATAATTCAGGTTAAGGTCAACGCAACTGAAAAAAAAATGAAATGATATTCGGGTCTCTTGGATTCATTACTCCTAAACTTTACATGCATCTCTAATTACTACCCACCCAATTTCGCGTCTCACTCTCAGTCCCCTAACCATGGCCACATCCCTCCGCCCCCCGCCACTAATGTTCGTTTTTTTTTTTTTTTGGAGGGGGGGGGGCTCCGCCGGCGGTTTGTCGGCTATACGTTGCCCTCCCCCCGCCACTAACGTTCGGGTTTTTTGGGCTCTGCCGGCGGTTTTTCGGCGGCGTCCGGCTGCACGGTGGCCGGCTGGACGTCTGTGACCGTCGGCATCCCGTGGTGAAGGATGCCGGGTGGTAGTCGGCGTCCCTCCAGGCCGGTCAGACTGGCGTCCTCCAGCTCATCGCCGTGAGGCTCGTCGTACGTCAGCACTGCGACACGGAACGAGGGGGGGGTCAGAAGTACAGCGACACGGGACAGGTGGGGGGGGGGGTCAGAGCGGGGTACTGCGACACGGGACGGGGGGGGGGTCAGAGGTACAGCGACACGGGACAGGTGGGTGGTGTTCAGAGCGGGGATGCTGTGACACGGGACGGGGGAGGGGGTCAGAGCGGGAGTGCCAAACATTGTTTCGTCAGGTAATCGCACATATGTTATATATAGCGCACTCGTATAATATGAGATTATGGTGAACATATTGATTTTAGCGAGCTTAATTGCTCGTAGCAAAGAAGTCTGAAGACTACGGCTGAAAATTACAAGCACATTTCTTTGAAAAGTAAACAATTTTGGCAAGATTCAATCGGACTGAGCGAACAAAGCTGCTGACAGAAAAAGAAACAGGAATATGTATTTCTGCAAGAACTGGCGCAACATTGTAGAGTAAGCATCATGTAAATAGCCATTCGAAAATGATCTTGGCCATCAACTTACCATAGTAATCGAAGCCACCAGGACGCGCTGAAAAAGCGCCAACCAGAACACCGTCAGAACATGGTCACGACGGTAACAATCAGACGTGACAAGTCAGGGAAAATGGTTATGCAATGTGCAATGTATTTTTTTTTTTTGACCCCATATCCAAGAGGTCACCAAACGTTACAATGTACTAATCTAGCACTGTCACTGACAAAGACATGAGATTGGCCCAAATGGGTTAATTTATCCACCCCGTCGGTCCCGGGAGCGGGTAGCCGGGTACTGCACTCACTGGTCTGCTCGGACCCAGACGCCGTGGTCTGCGTCTGTCTGCAGTTACAGGTTAAGGCCCAGTCTGGGTCTGTTTGCAGTAGGTTTGGGACCGGCGGCTCTGGGTCTGTGTTATTACTCACCCGTCTGCTCGGGACCAGACGCCGTGGTCTGGGTCTGTTTGCAGTAGGTGACGCTCTCTTTCGGAGGTATACTGGTCGAGTGAACCTGGACAACCGTCAGATCTGGAGGCTTCTTCCTGCGGGGACGGGAGGGAACTCACATAGCGCAAAGGAACATGAACAGACAGATACGGCGTATAAGATCAGCAATCAGCATGTCCTTACAGGCGCCTCGTCACTGTTTGAATCAACAGTCTCGTCTAGGATCAGACGAGACAACAAATGTCAGCCTGGAATGAGCACCAGTTGAGCTTATCAACCAACAGGCCCTTCTCGCCTGGCGAACCGACCAAGTGGCCCCGTGCCTACCTGACTATGATGGGTGGACGCCTACCTGGCTGCGGTGGGTGCTGGTGCCGGCTGTGACAGACTGGACGGCTGTGAGCCGCCCCCTTCAGAGGGCTGCAGCGACCCCCCGCTCGGCGTGGCACTGATGTCTGACACATCTGAGGGGAGAAGATGGTCAGTTCGCACGTCACAGACTGCTACATGGACCGTCACCGGTAGTTATAATATGGTAAGAACCACAGCAGTTCAAATTGTGATTGACTGCTAGTTGACACTTTATTACCACTTGACACCTGCTGAGGCCATGACCCCACAGTGTGACTGACCTGAGATAGGTGCGATGCCCTGTTTCCTGAGCTCCTCGTCAAGGCTGGCGCGGTCCACAGGTCCGGGCCGGGCCACACTGGGCGAGAGCGACTGACGTGCCAGCTGCGGGCAGCGACAGTAGGGTAGTGATCAGCGGCAGTTGGGATAGGTCACCGACAGTCCTCTGCGCACCAAACATCAGTTGACTGCCCCAGGTGAAGAGCAGTACCAGACAGTGTCCTTCTGGCTTCTCAGCAACTAGCAGCCTTTCAAGAAACAAAATATGCCTACCACAGCTTTCGAGATATACAAATAAATGGTATACTAAAAAAGTTATTATAAATGTGAGTAAGGGCAAACCAGTGATGGAGGAATACAAACCATTCTATAACTTTTTGGTGAAATCATAATTCTGCTAGGATGCACTATCCATGCACAATGCCCTTAAGACCCTTATGACAGCACATGAGTAAAGAGGTGGATTCCGACATATGCAGCATCTAAAGCATCTTACCGCCTGTTCCTTTTCCTGCTGTCTGCGCTGCTTCTCATCTCGAAGGGCCTGCAGACGCGCCTTCTTCCTCTCCAGCTCTGCCTTCCTATCTGACATACTCATCTTGAAGCTGTAAAAGAAGAGTTAACATTTTCAGCCAAATAACAAAGTCAAATACAACAGGCAAATATTTCATTATGTTGGGAATTTGACTTGGTTACCTATTCCTTTCATGAAAATTGCGGCTTTCTAAAAAATTACAGAGTTAGACAAATTTTAGGTATAAGATTTGCCTCCTCCCTCATCCCAACTGAATTGGATTTTTGGATGAGGCTCTCTCTGGTATAGACATTATTGGTGCACGTAAAAAAACACGTGGGTGTATATTTACCTACCACCAGTTATAAGTGATGTGGAAATAATTGGGCGAAACTTCAGTAATAATTGCAAGTATAGAGCAAAAGGCATTTATAAACAGTAATTTTAAATGTGTCCCCAATGGTTTTTCATTTGAAAACAATGCTCATCTTTAAATCGGTAGCAGCACACCATCAATCATCAACTGTTACAACTCACAAACAGCTTAGTTCTTCATAGAGATGTTCCTGAGGCTGCTCTAAAGCAGCTCTCCTTGAAGCTCATCCAACCTCCTATTATATTTTTTAGATCAACCATAGGAACAGGCAGGGGCACGGGAACTACTTTTAGACTGGGGAGCACACTAAAATAGATATCAACCTAGGGTATCCCCAAATCTAGTTTTCTCATTGGTTTTAGGCCACTTATTTTTCATCCCTTGGCTTTTTCATAAAAAACATTTGCAAAAAGTATGATATTCCGTCTTAAAGTTGTGGGCAGCGATGCCATTCCTTGGGATTTGTCCCAAGATCTTGGGATTTGAACATTAACATTGGGATCTTGTGATTTGCACTGCATATCTTGGGATCTGGCAGAAGCTGATTTCACTTTGTCTTCTCATGCTGTCGAATGCTTTTTCCTCGGTCGATAATAGATTTAGGATCGATTTGCACCACGGAGGGTTAATCAAACATATTGAAGTAACGGACGAAGCTTGCGATGTTTCTAGCCGGCATTATCTTCCCGAGATCGCAGGATTATTTTTGTACCATTACTTGTTATGGGTATAGTAGCAGCTTTCAGTCGCTGTTCGCAACTGGCGCTCATTTGTTTAAAGGTAGTGTGCCAGCTTTCTTGGACCGTATGGAGTTAATGGCCCAGATAAGGAGAACCGGATTTTTAGAACTTATCCATACCTTCAAAACTCATGGAAACGTCTTAAATTCTTCAAATTTTGAGTACCCCAGTGCGAAATTCGCCCCGACGGGTTGTCGGTCGTACCCCAACCACATTTCACACCACTATGAACAACAAATGCACACACTGAAATCGCTATTACCGATATGCTCATCCAATCAAGTTTCGATAAACCCGTTCATCATCATCTCCTGCGGTTTCGAACACGCCTGTTAGGTGGCTTCTGATGCTCGTCGAGGTCGGAATTTCCAAATACGCGTGGTGCGTCGGGCCGCGCGCTCTGACTTCGGCCAAGAAAAATGCGTCAGCTGATCATTGTCATTTCTGCCACTTGCGTGTGGTGAAATGGGGTCATAACTTATAAGACGGCTTTTTCATATCAATTATTTTACATAAAATCATATTTCAAACCATAAATAATGTTCGACAGCCAAATAAAAGAAACAATACCAATACGGGCTTACAGTTTAAGGCTCGACATTGTGTTGTCTACGATTAGACAGCTGATAACTCATTCCCGTACGTCGTATGGTCGTAACACTATAATGACCTTTGCTTATTGTCACAAGTGCGCCGCATTCGCGATTGTTGCCCGACGCCTGTTTGCAGGTGAGCCCACTACAGTTGTTATACATATCTAAAAACCGAAAAACTTTTAGGCGAAAAAGGCACTATTCCAGGCCCATTTTTGATTTTTTTTGCGATATTAGGTAAAAACAGAAGCTTCTTATCCTAGGAAAAATAAAATGGGAAATCTTTCAAAGGTGGCACACTACCTTTAATTTCCAACTACCGATCAACGGGGATGGGTGGTTTGGCGGCATGATGGACGACGGTGAGAACAGGGCGCCTGGGGCGATTTGATCAAGGTTCGTGAAATTTACACGTGACGTTTAGCATGTAGATTGTAGAAGGCACACGAAGGGGGAGAAGCTACAAATGTCACGTGACTAATATGCCCTCCGGCGCCCTGTTTCACCGGCGTCCATGATGTTGGGTGGCTATGAAAAGCTTTTACAAACATTATGCCTAAAAAACATTTCAGAAAGCGGCTCCCGCACAAAGCGTTTCATTTTATGGTTTTGCTCTATGGAGGCTTATCCGTCGACCGCGAACCAAAATAAGGGCAATTTGTCTTTGACCTCGGAAAAGTGTCTGGTCACCTGACCTCTGGGCTCTGCTGGACCAAAAATAAATCAGCCTGACCTCACCTGACCCTAGCTTCTCCAAATGTGTCACGAGACAAATTTTGAAATAAATCCAAAATGCCACAGACTTCGTTTCCAAGAAGTTCTAACAGATTCGGACTGTGTTTTAAGTCCTTGACCCACCATTGACGGTCGACGAATGACCTGACCATAATATCAGATACCACCGGCTTCATGTTGTCTAGGCCAGCATCTTCATTTTTCGTGAAGCTCTTATACTCGGTCAGGAACCGATCAGCTGTAGGAGTCCGATCGACCCCCTCCCCCTCCCCTCCCCCCGGCCTCTAGGTACATTAGCTGCTGTAAATACGCCAATAAGGACAAGGGTGGACCCGAAGAAGAGAAAGTTGAATACTAAACACACTAATATGTCCAAAATAAGCTATGGATTTACTTGGGGTACTCCTAAGGATATTCGATGGGTAGTCTTGGGATTTGAGACGAGAATCCTGGGAAATTCTGGTCGAGATCTTGGGATGGAGCAAAAATGTGGATGGCATCACTGGTTGTGGGGGCACCGCCCCAGCGGCCCCAGAGTTGGGCGGGGGGGGGGGGGCAAGCTGCCCCCACTCCCCCCCCCGGTCCCGCACCTATGGGAACAGACGCATTGGTTACCAATGGATTGGGGTGGTTTGCTGCTGTCTGAGTGGCATCTTAGTCTTTTGGGTCACTGGGTGTACTTAGAGCATTTGTAAGCAGTTCTACACTTCACTGTCAACTTCATTATTTTAAGCATACTTGTAAATTCAACTTTTTACATTTCAAACACCTGAACGTCCAGGCTTTTAACATTGAAATAGGCCTGGAATAAACGGCATAAAAGGAAACCACACGATGAGCCCGAGTTTATGACATCCTCCTCTATTCTTGATGAGAGTGACCCAACCATATAAGGCTCTCATAAACCAATATTTCCTACGGATATTTCATACCAACCTTTCTTTTGGCTGGAATTCAGGTTATTTACTTCTAATCATTCATTGCATCGCCATGAATCGCACCACCGGCAAACACAAAAGGGCGGGGAAACAACAAAAAATGAAGGAAATGCGAAATACTTCCGTAACACAGGTCCCAAGTTATCATGATTTAATTTTGTGACGTCATTGAAATGAAACACGCAAGAGAAACAAGAGCATTTGCTCTTACCCCTCAGGCTCAAATCATTGAATGATAACTTTGATTGGACATTTGAGTTTTCTGTATTCATATTTAGCCTTCTTTGCTTCAACAAAAGACAGGAAAGCCAGTTGCCACTAGCCTTCTGGCAGCACAGCACACTATCATTATGCTAAATTTATGACGTCATTTTATTACAGACTTCAAACTGATTGTGAATTTGACTGTGTCCTCAAAGTTTACGTATGTGGCGCTTATGCTACATTTGCATGTTCGCTAAGCTAAAATACAGCTATCTTTTATCTGACATGTAAATATTACACTTAGCTCAAATTACCGATCCACTTGCGCAAAGAAAATTTTGGATACTCTTAAAATTAGGATACCAACTCAACAAATATTGCTCTGGGACCCCAGTAATTCGTTATGCGCCTCAGACGAGATCCCGCCTCAGCTTGTGGCGCAGCCTAGGCTGCACCTAGGCTAGGCTGCCTTGCTGCAGGCATCAGCCGGCCATAAGCAAGCCCGCATACACCAGCAACCGCGTTCGGATCCGCTCAAGTGTCCGCCGTCTAAATCCATTCAATATTTCAGGTGGCGAAAGAAACCGTGATTCACAGATAGGTAGTAGGTACATCAGTAAGACTGGGGTCGCCAGTCGGCCAATTGCCAATTACCTATCATCGGTACCTATTGTCGATGCAATGGTACTGTCGATACCTATTGTCGATGCAATATTACCTAAATTCCGTCAGGCGAAGCTACCTTTTTGATAGACCGGATCGGACGGATACTTGCCTTGCCCTTCTTTGAGATGGGACCAGGACAAATTTCAGTTTGTCAGTCCTTAGAAACGTTACGGCGTCAGTCTGGCATTCTTCCGACATCATATCTCAATGTTCATATCGCGACCGTTACCTCAATAATACAAGATTGCTTGGTCTGCCAGCTTAGACCGGTACTTCGCTGGCTCTTTCCGGCCCAAAAACCGCAGCTAACGGTGGTTCTATCCGACTTATACCGGCTTTACCGTACAATCTCGCAGTGCCATCTCGCTCTGAACACGTCTTCAACAACGGGGCGAGTGGCGCCCCGGCTCACGACTGAATCACCCTCGCGTGATCGCGGTCTGCAGTTGCACCTACCCTGTCCGTCTCAGAGTTGTTTTGCCCCTCAGCCTGCCCTGGCCCTTCCGGCGACTCTCCAATTCGTCTGTCCGTCTGCCTATTCCCTGTTCGTTCCCACGTCTGTCTATCCGGTGTCCGTCTGTCCTATCATCCGTCCGTGCGTCTGTTCGTCCGTCCGACCGTCTGTCCGCCCATCTGTCGTCCAGCGTCCGTCCGTCTGTCCGTCCGTCTACCCGATCGTCTGTCATCCAGTGTCCGTCCGTCGGTCCGTCCATCCATCGACAGGTCTGTCCGTCCGTCCGGCCGTCTGCCTGTAATATCCAGTGCCTGTAATGTCCACCGCTCGTCTGCCTGTGCGCCTCTCTCTCCGATGTCCGCCCCGAGTGTCCGTCCTCCACCCGTCTCGGCCCCGTACCTCAGGACAGGCTGGTACCGAAGCTGGCCTCCATCGCCAATCCTGATCAGCCGGCCGGCTGAGAGAGCTCTCAGTGCCAGCGGCTCATACATTACGCTCGGCGATAGGATCGCTGCCGAGCGGCCCGGCGCCGTCTCCGCGAGGCTCCACGTGCCGTCCGACCGGCTGGCCGGCCCTTGTCGCCACGGAGAGCCGTCCGGAGGGGCGGAGCGCGCCGGAGCCAGGTGTTTTTGTCGCCAGGACAACCGGGAGTGATCCGGCAGCCACGGTGGACGGCGGACTCCGCACGGAGGGACGGTGCGCCGGTGGCTGTTTTTGTCAGGGAGGATGACGGACGTGTACCGGACCGGTGGGCGTTGTGTTTTCAGCTGACAGCTAAACCCTGACCAGATATGATCGTCCCGTCCCGCTGGGCGGATCGCTGTCCGTCGGGCGCATACCTACCGCTGCGGACCGCGCCTCGCGCGCGCTGCCCGGAGCCAAACTGACCGGCGCCGAGGCGGTCACCTTTCGTCAGCGGTACCTGGAGCATTCCCGGCTGACGGGCCTATCGTCTGTCCATCAGAGCGGCTCTGTAATTGTCCCAACCGGCGGCGGATCCTTCCTGCTGGATATTCCGGCAGTGAACGGAGGAAACTGGCCCGCCGGAGCCCCATTGTTCCATGGCGGCGACATTGAATTTATTGCAGTCACTCCCACCTCGCCGTTAGAGCCCAGACCACGAACGAGGAAAGACGGATGACAAACGAAAGAATGTGATGCCGAACGTGATAAAAGAGCCATATTTGATGTGTATTCTGTCACCACAAATAAATATCTGACAATCGCACGCTTCCTAGCAAGATTTTCTATCGGTGAGAACCATGAAAGGCCTAGCAACTGATGTACTTACGTATTCGTCTGCCATCTCAGGCTATCATTCCAGATGACCAGCCATCATCCCTGCTGCTAATTGGCCTCCATCATCATCTCGCTAGCCGCCTCTCATCTGAGGCAGGGTGCGTAGAAAGTGGCGATATCAATTAGCCACTACTACTGGGTTTCACTTGTAGTGTGCATCTGTCTCTCCACATGGGGTGCCTTCCACGCGAGACATCTCACGCTGCCTCTTATCTGACTCAGTCTATCCGTCTTACTTTAGAGTGCCTTTAGAAATAAACTGTTGTTCCTCGCTAAATACCCCAGGACTTCTCCGTGCCTTTTTACGCAGACGGAAGACACCTGTCGGCTCCCCACTCCCGCAGGAGTCTGCCACTGGCGTCAGACCGGCGCGTGCATCCCAGCCAGGAGAGGGCGCGCACTGTAAGTACCGCACACCCTCCGCGGACTAATAACACTGGCCGGCCGGCCGCACACCCTGGCCCACAAAAACACACGGTCCTGTGAGTTGTGGGTCCGTCGGCCGCCAATCTCGGCCCGCCCAGGGAAGGGGGCGGAACGGGCGGACGGGGAGAGGGATCGAGAAGGAGCGGTAGAACCGCCGTCCACCACTCGGGGAAGAGAAGAGGGTATACGAGAAATAATGCCTATACGTTGTAGGTAAGAAGCAAAAATAAAGATCCTAGAAGCAGTGCACAAAAATAGCAAATGTAGTTGGTGGACAAGAATGCAAAGTTGATGTTTTTTATCCAGATTATCATCAACTTCTTGTACCGGCAGTTAGAATCGGTGGATTCCTTGGCATCTTATGAGGTTGTGCGATCAAATACCAATCATAGCGGCTAATCTTTGAAGACCGGCGGGTGGTGTTCAAGTCCTGCGGTGTGTTATTGAGGCCAATACCGCTGAAATATACATAGAGTCGCTGCGACTGATGTTGGATTTCAACAGCCATTCTTACAATCTCATGATGTCTCCGATACTGGGCGTCCTATGAAATGTATTTATGTTGCACGATGGCGGTATCCTGTTTTGTGGGAAGTCTGGGGTCCTGTGAAGGGATTTCAGCCTCACTGAACACAAAACTGCAGAACAATACTTGTCCGTATACAATATGTCACCTGATTCACTGTCAAGCTGCGACTTAAGCTGTCAAGCTGCGCAATAAGTCATTATTGCAACTTTAAAATACAGATAGTACTCACGCATTTAACATGTCTAACTACACATGTGTCGTAGTTTCCTGGCGTCACAAAAATGACACGAACGCGTCCGAGAACCATCTGAGCCGGTAAGTGGGCACGCCGGTGTGCTCGTTTCCCGGCGCACAGCAATAACGTGGGGCGACGAGCCGTGCCGACGACGCCGGAATGGGGACCGGCTGGCGCCGACCGCAGAGCATGCCGCGGCACCAGTCATCAGCCCACTGCGGGACCAGTCAGAAATCGGCCGTGGTTTCAGCCAAAAACTGAGTATGATACAAGCCGGGTTCACGATACAATACAAGCACGCCTTTTTACGATAAATCGGCCCAAAGCCAAGCAACTAAAACTAATCGTATAACAGATACGTATACCTATAATACTATAAACTCACACCGAAGATATCCAGCTTCTCATGCTACTGAACTGAATGACACCATGACGCATGGTTAGATGCAAATATTTAAATAGATGATGGATAGTTACATAGACATTAGACATAGCTGTATACCACTAGGTATAGCTATATCGTGGAATCGTGATAATCGTGAATAGTGATTCCGATGACACAATTCAGGAACCCGAATCACAAAGTCAACGACTTGTGTCCACCGTGCCTGTTGGCCGCCGCATAGTCAGGGGCGGATCCAAGGGGGGGGTCACATGGGTCATGGCCCCCCCCCCCTTGAGGCCCGGGGGCCCAAAGACCTGCCAGGGGCACCACCGGCCTATCAGGGGTATCACAGTCCTGACAGGGGCACCACAGGACCGCCAGGGGGACCACAGGCCTAGCAGGGACACCACGGGCCTGGTGCCCCTGGGCCCTGACAGGACTGTAACGCCCCTGACAAGCCTGAAGTGTCCCCGGTAGGCACGTGGTACCCCTGACAGGCCTGAGGCGCCCCTGCAAGGCCGGTGGTGCCCCTGGCAGGCCTGTGGTGTCCATGGCAGGCCTGTGGTGCCCTTGCTAGGTCTCTGGTGCCCCTGACAGGCTTGTAATGCCCCTGGAAGGACTGTGGTGCCCCTGGGCCCTGACAAGCCTGAGGTGCCCCTGACAGGCTTGCGGTGCCCTTGGAAGGACTGTGGTGTCCCTGGCCCTGACAAGCCTGAGGTGCCCGTGACAGGCCCGTGGTGCCCTTGTTAGGCCTGTGGTGCCCTTGGCAGGCCTCTGGTGCCCTTGCTAGGCCGCTGATGCCCCTGGCAGACCTCTGGTGCCCTTGCTAGGCCGCTGGTACCCCTGCGCCCGGAGAGGACTGGTGCCCCTGAAAAGTCTGAAGTGCCCCTCGGCAGGCCCAAGGTGCCCCTGCGAGGCCGGTGGTGCCCCTGGCAGACCTCTGGTGCCCCTGGCAGGTCTGTGGTGCCCCTGGCAGGTCTGTGGCGCCCCTGGCAGACCTGTGTTGACTGGTGCCCCTGCTAGGTCGCTGGTGCCCCTCACAGACCTGTGGTGCCCCTGGGCCTTGACAAGCCTGAGATGCCTGGCTATGACAGGCTCGTGGTGCCCCTGATAGACCAGTGGTGCACTTGCTAGGCCTGTAGTGCCCCTGGCAGGCCTTTGGTGCCCCTGGTACCCCTGCGCCCGGAGAGGACTATGGTGCCCCTGAAAAGCCTGAAGTGCCTCTCGACAGGCCCGTGGTGCCCCTGGGCCCTGACAGGCCCAAGTTACCCCTGCGAGGTCGGTGGTGCTCCTGGCAGGCCTCTGGTGCCCCTGGCAGGTCTGTGGTGCCCCTGGCAGGCCTGTGTTGACTGGTGCCCCTGCTAGGCCGCTGGTGCCCCTCACAGACCTGCGGTGCCCCTGGAAGGACTGTGGTGCCCCTGCCCCTAGTTGGGCAGGGGCACATGAGCCCAACATGAGCCTAGTTGGGCTCATGGGCCCAACAGGCCCGTTGTGCCCCTGACAGGCCTGTCGTGTATACTTGCTAGACCTGTGGTGCTCCTGCTTCCTGGCAGGCCTGTGGTGCCCCTGGCGGGCCTGTGGCGCCCCTACAAGGCCGTAGGTGCCCCTGACAGGTTTGTGGTGTCCCTGGAAGGACTTTGGTGCCCCTGACAAGCCTGAAGTGTCAAGGACAGACCCTTTAGACGCCAGGTTCAAGTTCGTCGGACTGACAATTCGATTTGCTTACCTGATAACGTTCCTGGTAAGTACTTACTACTCAGCGTCCACAACATATATACACATAGCACATTCATATATACTTGCTTACAATTGGTAAATGTGGTTGTGGCTAAGAGTTAAGATACTGACTAAAAAAAAAATAAAAAGAAAAAAAACTGAAAATGGGGGCCCCACCAAAATGAAGTGAACGAAATCCGTTGAGTTTTTAATTTTGGGTATAGGTAGGGGCACCACTTCGATTCATGACCCTCCCCTTGGAGTTTTCCTGGATCCGCCCCTGCGCATAGTTTCACACTGCCAGCAGAATCAAGTCACATTTTCCTTAAAACTTAGCCGGTCAAACCACGTCGTGTGCCATCAGTCACCATCACGACTAAATCAGGCGCTTATGGCATAACACCGGCTTAGCGGCGTTCGCGCCGCAAACACGGACCGCGCTTTCACGCTTCACCTCTGGGCGACGTTCTCCATCGTGTGCAGAGCCTCCCACGAACTTTTTGTGTCGTTTTTGCAGTTGACTAGATGCGCCGCGGAGAAAGCCCGGCAGGAGGGAAGCCGTGACTTGTCCGCCTCCTCTCGCTCCCTCCGCTCAGCCCACTCTCGGCAACGGGATGAGACCGACAGAGAAAGTAGATTCGCCGCCTCTGGAGAGGCTCTACCCGCGCCAAATCGCCAAATCCGTGCGGACGTTTGGGGTAATCGAGTGCCCGCTCGGTTTCCATAATTCCTCGAACACCGTATAAATCTCCGGTTGGTTCCAGTTAGTGACGGAGATGACGCAGCAGCGGAGACTGTGTGCCCAATGCAGCGCACGTACGCCGGCGGCACGTGTCCGTGTCACGTGGTTTGGCACGTGATTCGAGGTGTCGGCTGATGTCCACTGTATCTTGGCACTACGCAGTGTCCTTGGCAGCACCGCGGGTTATGCTGCAGCCGGGCGGATGATGTGCCGTTTATTTTACAGTGTGCTCTTCCGTCTTCGGCTCTTGGGGCTGAATCGGGGAGCCGCCGGAGATTCTATAGATAAGAACCTATGCATACAGGCAGGTTCCTGAGCGTTAGGAAAATTTCTGCTGACTGCAGAGGAAATCATTTGAGGCTACAGTGAGTCGTAGTGAAGGGTCTGGGAAGATCCGTTCGGGGCTAGTTTTTCTTCACTACCTCTGCTCGGAAAATTGTTTTTGCCAATAAGCACGCATTTTTAAGATACAACCGTTACCCAAAATGAAAATCATTCAAAGTCAAATAACAGCTATTATATCCATGGATTTTGATAACATATGGCAGCAGTGGCGCGGGAACCGGGGGGGCTAGGGGGGGGCTGAGCCCCCCCAGCTTTTCGGCCGGGGGGCTCGTAATGTATTTGAGCCCCCCAGCTGGAGGAATCGAAATCGGAAATCTACCAACATAATTTCATAGATTCATACATAGGCGTGGGAACCGGGGGAAGAGGCAGTGGGGGAAGCTTGCCCCCACAACTCTGCGGCCGTGGGGGCGGTGCCCCACAACGTTTCATGAGGCCAGGAACCGTTGGGCAGCTTGTCCTCCCCAAATTAGGGGTTGTGGGTCACAAAGGAAGAAAGCATGTAAGTGAAAAATCCACCTATTTCACTGGCTCGGCAACTCATTTGGCAGATTAAAACCTTTACTCCAGGTTGCCAAAACGGTAGTTTTTTCACTCAGCTGAGACGGAATACCTCACTTTTTGAAAATATTTTCGTTTTTTTTTTGTTGTTGAAAAGGCCAAGGTCTGAAAAATAAGTGGCCTAAAACCGGTGAGAAAACTAGATTTGGGGGTACCCTAGGTTGATTTCTATTATGGTTCAGCCCCCCCAGTCTGGAAGAAGTTCCCGCGCCACTGTATGGCAGCGCACATGAATAGGTAGCCAAAATACAGCAATTGAGCATCTAATCCTAATCCGTGGCACCGAGCTCAATGAACTCCGCTATGCGCATTTCCCGGCCACCGACCGCTAATCACATGCACGGCGTCAATTCATATGCAAGCTCACGCCTACGTCCCACTAAAAACCCGTTTGGCGGTATAGTTGCTAGTGCGGGCGGCGATTGAACATGCTACTGGGTCAGACAAGCCCGGTAGGCGTAGGCTCAACTCGCAATGCGGCAGAGACTGGCAACTGCGAGCTGGTGGGCATTTCACTAAATTTAGGAAGGTCGAACCAGCCACACCAAACCGGCCGAAAACACTGCCACTTTGGGTTGAAGAGATGTCCAATGTCTGTAGTCCAACGGCTGTTCAAGCTCACTCCAGTATGAAGAAGCTGGTATTTTCAGGACGGTAGAGAATATAAAGGGGACAATGTGGGCCATGGAAAATCCACGAAGCCGCTCGATTTGAGTTGCTATGAGCGATTGAGTGGATAATATAGGTTGCATCAATACATACAGATTTACTGCTGTACAGTAGTTTGTAGCGAGTAAATAGACAATAAGACCGGGGGAGTTGCACGGATATTGTGGGCAGAATGAACCACGAATCGACCGAGGACCCATCCATGGCAGTGCCGGCGGGCAGGACTGCTTTCGAGGTGCGCCGGCGGACTGGGACCATTGTCCGCCGGCCGGTTTTTACGTCCTATCGTTACCCATATAGCTGGTGGATCCATGGCCATTGTTACAACTGGTTTTCGACTGGATAGCCCAGGTAAGTATGAATGACCTGGTGGGGCGGCTGTGTTACTTTATGATAGGGCTAAAGGGCATCCCAAGTTTTAGTAACCCCGAATCATCATGATGATTACCATCTTGCGATGCATTCTATGCCATGCGATCTCACATCTAAACGGGCTGACGTTTCTTGTAGTACCACAGCCAACAGTCTGATAGCATGAGCGATCCCACGCAGCGGCTGTGAGACGTGTAACGACTACGATCGATTCTATCACTTGCTTCTGTTTTATCACTTGTCGCCATAAAACTAGCTTCGGAAACACATCCTGTAGCTCTACACAAGCTTTTATACGCTAATCAGGCGAATATCTCAAATGCACGTGCGTGTCTCTCCTCACTGTGAAATCTGAACAAATCAGCTTCCTTGTTCCTGTCATTGTTTGATAGCTACTGAGAGGCGCCGCTGCATTGCAATGCTGGCACAGTGTTCTTCTGCTGTCATTCATCACTATTTTGATATCTAGGCAACGAACAGTCCAAACTTCACGCAGCGATGCATAGTAATTAGTAATCATCTAACAAGACCCTCCCTCCCTTTCCTAATACACCGGCAGAGCGGGTGGAGCGTATACCGCTGTGTCCTACACCCCATCAGTGCATCGTTCTCACGGCATACGCTGTGGAGCGTCACCATTCACCTCCTGATTAGCGCTACAGCCGTGCGTGACATTGCAGTCTCTGGTGTTACAGCCGTGTGTGACATTGCAGTCTCTGGTGTTATACACGTGTGTGACATTGCAGTCTCTGGTGTTATATACGTATGCGCCACTGCGGTCTCTGGTGTTATAGCCGTGTACGCCATTGCAGTCTCCGGTGTTATAGCCTGTGCAATCAGTGTAGCCAGTGCAGTCTGGTGTTAGATACATGTGCGCCACTTGCAGTCTCCAGTGTTATAGCCGTGTGCGACATTGCAGTCTCTGGTGTTATATATGTGTGCGTCACTGCAGTCCCTGGTGTTATAGCCGTGTGCGACATTGCAGTCTCTGGTGTTATATACATGTGCGTCACTGCAGTCTCTGGTGTTATATACATGTGCGTCACTGCAGTCTCTGGTGTTATAGCCGTGTGTGCCACCGCAGTCTCTGGTGTTATAGCCGTGTCTCCAACTGCGGTCTCCGGTGTTATAGCCGTGTCTCCAACTGCAGTCTCCGGTGTTATAGCCGTGTCTCCAACTGCAGTCTCTAATGCTACAGTCGTGTGGAAACTGCAGTCTATGTTGTTATAGCCGTACGCCACTGCAATCTCTATTGCTGTGTACACTGTACAGTCACTGCAGTCTCAGTAGTATAGCCCTATCCGTAACCGAAATGCCCAGCAAACCGTTTTCTGTCCTCCTAAAATCACTTTTTTGACAGAAGCGTGAGTCACGCCTGTCTCAGCTGTCATCTCATAAAAAAATAACTTACAACACATCACTGAATAAGGGCATTCTCACTTTCTGCTTAAATACATCGTGCTACATCAAAGAAAGCATTAAACGTACGATGCCGATGGGCAACATGACTCATGTCTCTTTGTTTTAGACTTTTGACTCGTTGACCATTTATATTAGCTTCACAACTACCCTATGAGTCATGGTATCAGAACAGAGCGCCAGCTCAACTCACGCCAGCACTCAGCTACGACCGATGGCCACAACACTTGGCACATAGAGCGCCGGCCCACTGCTGCAGTGTTACCGTCCCTGACGCCCGCTTACTGCCTGATCGCGTGCATTTTTCGTGTCCATGGAGCTTCAGCAGGGCGCGAGCGGGCAGACTGGGCACGTAACTGGTTCCCAGACCCGCCCACCACTGTGTCAGCGTGAGCACTGTGCACGGCGCCGCCCCCGCCCACTGGCCTACTGCAGCCGCCGCCGCCCCCGCCCCCGCCGGCTGACGGCAGCGGCCTTGGGCAGCGGCTACTGGCGGCATCCAGAAGCTCTTCTAAGCCGACTGCTTTCAGAGAAGTCCACCGAGCATTCCTGTGTGCCGCGGAGGAGCTTAGTCGCTGGGAGTTTCGCGACCGAGACGGATCTGTACGTGACCCAAACAATCAGCGCCGACTTTTAAAGTAGCCAGTGTTTTGAACTTGATCACAAGCTTCCAATCTTCAGGAGGGCGGATCGTAAACACAAACAGTTTAAGGTGTCAAGGCCGAGTACTGTTTTACCAATACAATGAGCCTTTCACTGCACCGTGAGATCCCACACACGCCCCCCCCCCCCCGCGGTGAGACGACCATATCCTCTCCACTGGCACACATTTGAAAGGAAGAAAAAAAAACAGCCGTCTCATTCAAAGGACAGGCCAGTCAGAACGTTACCTCACTGTCGCTAGAGATCTTGGCCTAGCCGTCTAGCTTGCTCTCGAGGCCACAGAGACTACAAATGCTAGAAACCAAAGACCAGAGAGGCTCCAAGAGACAAAAAAAACAGCGTCGACGGGAAACCGGACACCAGAGATACGTTCTCCGCCGCCGGCCGGAGACCGGACGGGACGGTGGTCACAGCTCAAGATTACTTGTCACAGCTGTCCACCGACCGACCGTCTCGGCGGTGCCACCTGGGCGTGGCCGTGGGAAATCAGCCCACGGCAGCGCGCGCACGCTAACGTAACACCGCCTGCCTCTCAGCTATAGGGAGGGGTCGCCGCAGTGGACACACGGTGGGTCAGCGAGAGTGAAAGGAGCCGGCGGCGACCAACGGACAGCCGCGTCTAACGACCGCTACTTGAGGTACTTATTCACCGGACTCGGGCGAGAGGCCACTTCCGACTCATTAGCTCAATCAGAGGACGGCGATTTATCACTGGGGATAATAGAGCCGCTTTCACACCGCGCTGATACCGAGCGATTGATGGTAAATGGTTCAGTAAGAGGCATTTGGGGAAACATGAATGTCAGGAAAATGCGTAAAGGAACATTCGCTCAACAGGCTACTTTCATCCTACAGAGTATGTGATAGTGTTAATTAAGTGTGATCGCTAGTCTTCTTACAGCAACAGCGCACGTTTTATCTGCATATTCACACCTGTTGTATCAGTATGTCGTATCAGCCGTTTATGCCGTATCTGCAATCTACATTCAACAGCCTGCAATCCCCATTGTGCGGCCCTGTCATCGTCGCCACTTGTGCCGTGATGGCGGTGCTGCAGAGCACAGTCTCTCAATAGGGAGAGAGGCGACGACAGGTCGCAAGGCCATGGCGACACAAAACAATTCGCTGAAGGTGACGGGGTGCAGCGGGAGACGGCTGAGTCCGTGCCAGGCGCGGCTCTTCTCGGCCCTCCCCTTGGCCACCACCTGCTCGCCAGCCCCATACAGAGGTGTAACACATGGAGAGGCCCGTCTGACCGGCTACACCCACAGAATACACCACCGGCATGCATAGCAATCCGAGCCGAGGCCCGTCCGGCGCTGCAGCCGGTGAGATGCCACCGGACGCGCGGAGAATGGCCATCCTGACGCCGGCGGAACGCGGAGCAACGCCGGCCAAAGTCCGGCCCGTCAGATGAATATCGGTAATGAAATTCGCGGAATGTCGGGAGGTGGACCGGACCGAGCCGGGCGGCCGGGCGGCAGCAGTCGGGGCAGCTTTCGAAATGGATCTTAAGCTCGTTCAGGATTGTAATTAGAATGACAATGGGTAAAATCGGCCATTCAAGTCTTGCAGAGGCCGAGGGGTGTGAAAGAGAAGTCATTCGACAGCCGAAAATGACGGTGGGATTAGCGCCAGCCATCTCACATCAGCGCTGAAACCGGAACCAGGAAAGCACAACTCCACCCGTCGTGCCGCGGCTGACAGTGGCGCGGCGCAGGGAAACTGGCAGTACCGGGGATTTTCCTGTCGACGACAGCCAGCCATCACTCCTGACTCGGAATGTGGCGACTGGCAAACAGGGACGACGGATTACATCGCGGACCAGCGGGAACTGATCGCTGTCTATGGTCGTAACTAATCACCAGTGGACGGGGATGGCATCCAAGCACGCGATGAACGTGGGTCAAAGCGCGATTTGATTGTAGTAAGGTCTTTGTCAATCAAACATATCTTTACCCAAGATTTTTACAGATACCTACGTTTGGGCAACCGTTTTATGGGATAGTTCATATTGCATATGTTTCTCCACTATTCATTCTTACATAATGTATGTTGGCAGCTAATAATATGGTATATTATATTCACTTGTACCCGATATTCACTGACAAATGAACATATTACACGTACACAACACATTCACAACTTCTGCTTGGCAGAAACATCAAAACGATTACACACATTTGAGGCATTTTCTACAGAGCTCACACTGCGGATTTCATGTTTGGCTAGCGTGGCAAACACCAGCGCCCTATCAGCTGGCGGCTCCACAAGCATTGAGCACAGCACGGCGCCGGCTGGTAGGAAGTCTAGCCTGGCTAGTTGCATACTTGGTCGCTCGGCCGGGGCCGGCGGGGACCGCGACGCGCCGATATACCGATAACACCAGGCGCCGGCGGCGGCCGGCCGTGCTGGCGGCGCTGGCCGGCCGGGGTGCCGTTCGGGGTGCCGTTCGGACCGCGGCGCCGTCCGGCGGACCGAACCCCGTCCGACGGCCGGTGAGTCACGGTCAGCGGTCGGTGACGGCGTCACCCGGACGTCGGTCAGAGCTCCGACACGGCACGGCGGCCGGCCGCGGTTCACGGAGCAGCCACCGTCTCCGCGGGGGCACAGCTCTCACAATTGGCACTCCGGGGCCCGGACGGATTACCGCCGGTGACACTGCTGCTCAGCTCTCGTGCAACCCGTCTCGGGAGGTGAAAGTACCGTCTCCGGACCGGCCCGCCCCTGCAGCAGCCGTCCGCCGGCGCGCCCCCGCCGTCCAGCCAAGGTCACACGGGGCGGCACGCACGTGCCTATCGGCCCCCTCAGGAGCGGCGCAGCGAGGCGAATATGGATCGGCGCGGGCGCGGCTCCTTGCGCTCCTTGAGGTCCATATCTGCCATCTGCCGGTGCAGCTGGTGGCCGGCGCGTCCCGCGTCCCACGGGCCCGGCTCGGCGCTCAGTAGGTTACCGTGCGAGCGGCTGCGCTGCTCCTGCTCCAGCGAGAAGCCGAACGCGCGCTGCTCGTGCGGCTGGAGACGCCGCAGACCGGGTCCCGGCATCCCGTGCGCCATCGGCATTCCTCCGGCCATCAGAGGGTGTCCGTGCGGCCCGGGTGGAATCGGCGGGCCGGGCGGGCTGGTCTTCCGCGAGCGCAGGTTGCCCAGAGTGGCGTACTGCGGCCGGCCGACGGTGGCGTACCCGGGCGGCTCCGGCGGCGCACCGTACGGGCCGTAAGGCACCTGCTCCTCCCCGCCGGAGCGCGGCCCCACCCGGCTCGGCCGCGGCAGGCTCAGCGAGCTCATGGGACCAAACCCGCCGGGCGGGGCAGCCATCGAGTGGCGCTGCGGCGGCGGCGGCGGCGGGCCCAGGTTTCGGCGCCGGCTCGAGGTGCGGATGACGCGCTCCGCTGACGAGCCCCGATCCTCCCAGCTGGACCCCATCGCGGCCCGGTCGCGCCAGGCGCCCGGACTGCCGGACACGGACCGTCCGGTCCGGTCCGGCTCGTCCCAGTCCGGTCCGGGCGGCAGCGGACGGCCCCCGGACGGCGGCGGTGGCGGAGGGGAGGGCGGCGGTGGCGGCGCGGCCGGCATCTGCCGCTGCCGAGGACGGTTTCTCCGGGCCGTGGCGTACAGTGGAACGCCGGGGTCTGTGGCCGCCTCCGTCCAGCCGGGCCGACCCGCCGGACCGCCCTCACCGTCACCAACATCAATACGCAGCTGCTCGCGCGAGCCGGGCCGGCCGGCCGGCGGCTCCTCGTCGCTCTCGGCGCCCAGCTCCACGCCCGTCTCGCCGTTCTCGGCGTGCTCTCCGTTCTCCCCAGTGTCGTCAGCTCGCTCGTCCAGGTCCAGTTTAGCCTCCTCCTCGGACCAGTCGGCGGCGGGCGCCGGCGCGGTGTCTCCTCCCTTCACACCACAAATCGCCTCATACATCTGTCCGTTCAGCCGGCGCGCCTGCTCGGCGTCGGCGTACACATGGAAACACGAGGAGACCAGCGCGTTGGCCGGCGTTTCTCGGCGACACATAAACACATGACACTCGAGCACTTTGAGGCCGGTGGTGCGCCGCAGGATGGCGGCGAACAGCGGGGGGTGCGCCGGGTTCGGAAACCGACCCGGCGGCGAGTCCAGCGGCAGGAAGCGCGCCACCGGCTGCCCGGAGGGGGTCGGCAGCAGCACGTAGCGCACCGCCGCGCAGTAGTGGAGGGACGAGATGGGGAAGAAGCGCGTCACCTTGTGCTGCTGTTCGTCCACGTTCTCCAGCAGCAGGCCGTTGCTCCAGACGGTGAGGCGCGAGTCGATACCACGCGCGGCGGCCAGCCCCTCGGCCGGGTACAGCTGCGACAGCGGCCCCTGGATGCCCTGCAGACCGTCCTTGGAGGCGTGCGGTACCGCCGAGCCCAGGTAGAGCACCCGACACCGGCACACGGGGGTCGACTGCTCCGGAGAGCCGGAGCCTGAGCGCGGCCGAGACATGGCCGGCACCGGTGGACGGCCTCCCTATACCTCCCGAGTGGGGCACTGCGAGACACCACCGACCGCGCTCCTGCGCTGCGCCGTGCCCTCCCCGTCACAGCGCTGTCTCGCGACTGGCGCGTCCCGGCCGCGGTGCCGCCGCCGCCTCCGACCGGCGCATGCGCTGCTGCCGGGCGGTACCTGGGCGGACGACGCGACGGGTCCCGCAATAATGTATATCGGACGGACGGGACGGGACGCGCCGGCCGGCGCCCAGCTGATGGTAAAATCAGCAGGAGGACCGTACCGGCTCCGGCTGAGCCCGGGCGGGTCGCAGCTCTCAGCACAGTTCACACGGGATGACGGGAGGGGGATTGGACACATCCCATAGCTCGATGTCGAAAACTAAGAAAGATAAAACGACGCGGGAAAAAAACGAATAAATATTAATTCTTTGGCCATACCCTATAACATATATCGATGCCAAAGATAAAAACGTTTAAAAGTGAAAATAGCTTTAATTAGGTGTCATCCAATTGATTTTCTTCGTTCAGGCAACCAGGCAAATTGCAATTAACGGGAGGTCACCGAAGATCAGCTCATCAATGGTCAAATTCTCCCGATTTTGACATATCTTGGAAAAACGGCACATAATTCGAGCTTTAACCCGCACACCGCTGCAAGGCCTCCTGCATGCACCCCATACTGGAACATGACATTAACAGCTACCGGCTAGCTCGGATCCTGGGCCAAGTGCTAAGCGCGGCAGGCAGCGTAGCTACGAACCTGTGCCTAACGCCTGAGGTTCTAATAAATGTCCGTGAGGTCGGAGGGAGCATGAGACAATATAGCTCGGCTGACCCCAACTACGTCTCAGGTTCCGTCTCCTACTCATGCTTGTTGCAACAGCTGCAGGCGAGCCTGTCTGACTCCGACTCCGACTGTGACTCCGAAGTCTGAACCCCTCACTTACTGACCTAGGCAAAACGGTGATCCGTCGCCTGCCGATCCCGAGCGCCGCGTCACCTCGCGGCGTCACAGCAGCGACACCTACCGGCAAACGGCAGTTGATAAGTCAAAGCCAATCGGCCAGGAGAGAGTTGTAGGCTAGGGTAGACTGTAGTGATGAAATAAAACCATGAGATTGTCAGTCAACGTCGTCATTTCACAGAAACCCACCTTCAAATCAAGTCACTGTCATCATAGGTATAGCTGAAAAGATATTGAGACTAAGTCGTCAGTCGCATTTTGGAGTTAGAAAAGAATCACCGATCATTATCGATACCAATTTGAATTATTTACATCCGAATCAAATTTCAATTATAGAATTCCGGCTCCCACTGAAAAATGGCATCAGCAAACATGCATGATTCCCATCCCAAGTCTATCCACCTGCATGATCCACCTGCGTGGATGGGTAACCGGACAAAAGATCGTAAAGCAGACGATCGTATGGCAGAAGATCGTAGGCAATTGATCGTATGCAAAATATCGTAATGGATAAAGATCGTACGACATAATGCTCGTATGGACAAAAGATCGCATTCGCTAAAGATCGTCAAGGAAAATGATCGTATGCCAAAAAGTCGTAATGGGTAAAGATCGTACGACATAATGAACGTATGGACAAAAGATCGTATTCGCTAAAGATTGTCAAGGAAAATGATCGTATGCCAAAAAGTCGTAATGGATAAAGATCGTACGACATAATGCTCGTATGGACAAAAGATCGTATTCGCTAAAGGTCGTCAAGGAAAATGATCGTACGCCAAATGATCGTATGACTTATGAGATAAAGATCGTACAGTCAAATGACTTAGGTGGCTTGTGCTGCAGTTTAGATTCCCTCGCATATTTTATTGCAGTAAATTAGCAATTGACCTCGACTTCGTCATCTGCGACAAATACAACGCAAAAGCGCTGGGAGCGTGTGGGGAGCGTGGGAAATTTTTCGATGTTTCGCGTGTCTCCTGTATCATAAGGGTCAAATTACCATGCTGTCATGAGCATATATACACAAAGACAGAACGAGGGTAACGATACACTGATAATCTCAATTGCAATTTACGCATTTTGTTAGGTGAGTGGGGTTCAGTCGGGTTCAGTGTAGTTTGCATGGGGCACGTGCTTCGGTGGGAATTTAATCTTGAGCCTTTGCAGTCTGAGAAAATCGCGCGTTTTTCGAGGTCAGGATGGTTGATGGTGTTGCTAAACGGTTTATATAGCCTTGTGCTAAACAATGTCAATGTTTGTTTTGATTTGTGACGTGTTGATTTTGCGAATGCCAACAAAACAACCTTTGGGTTGGGGGTGGCCGATCGGGAGCAGTGGCCGAGAGGCATGTAGCTGTGAGCGTCCGTTTTTTTTTTTAAATTGCAATTCAAGCAGTAGCGGTGGAACACCTTCAATCAAGTGCCAAGTCTGTTCATGATTTCCAGACACTACCCAGCTATTACAAATTATTTTAGATATGGTGCAGAATTCATCAGCTTGCTCAGTAGACTAGATTGCAATGCATGGCTATCATGATGAGATGTTCTCTGTGTGTACTGTGAAGGCACTGATACAATGTTTGGATCATGGTGTACACTCATGATTAGGTATCAGTATGGCTCCTTATAGGACTGGAAATTGCTAAAAGAACTGTATTATATGACCAAATCACAGCAGAAACATTGTGGTAGTGATAATAGAAGCTCACACACCACAGAAAGAAGTGACATGTGCACAAAATACCAACAGAGCCCCCGCTGAGCGAAGCTTGTTGCGTTGACCCTGCCCTCTACCCTCCGATTGCGCAATTCCGGTTCTATGGCAGAATTTGGAGTCCAAAGTTTAACGTGTGTTCATAGCCGCGCATGGCCGGTCCCCTCACTGACTTCGCCTGGCTACGGCCTGCCAACCAACCGCAACCATACCTGTCAGGAGGCTCATAAACCTCGAGCGCCCGTCGCACTTCGAACCCGGACTGTTGTAACCGGGAACGCGTGCTCTCACCACGCGTCTCTCATAGCTACATCTTCTCCTTGGCCCTCGCCCACTAGGATTATGATATTGTGATAGCTGAAGCAGACATTCGGCTCAGCAGTCAGGAAATTCATGCAAGAGCCTGCTCAATTGCATTATATCACGCCCGCATCAGCACGTGCGTGCTATTAGCGATTAGCGAGATGTTTGGTGAATTATAGATCCCCAATCGACATTCATCACCATATTTGTCACCCCATATAATTTTCATATATAGAATCACGTTAACCAGACTCTCTCCATCATTTAAGTTTTTTTTCGTACGCTAGCTTGAATGCGGTCAGCCCACCTGCCGATGTCATGCCGTTTTATACCTAATGCTCGTCTGTGCCATTGATAGACCGGTTTGGAGAACACGGACCGGCTAGGCAGATGCAGCTCAACATCTCGCAACACAGCTCCCCAGGTGGCTCGCCAAACTTTTCACACACGCCCACTTTTTCGCACACACCACTGTCCACTAGGTCCCTACTAATACAGAGACTAATAAGACGGATGAGGTTCTGCGCTTTGATGGGCAGGTGATACCTTATTATCATATGAGTTATGAAACTGTATACCTAGTGTATTTGTTAATGTGTCCCGATCAATCCCATTTGCGCCGTGAACACATAAGTTGATGGTGTAACCAAGCACATCCCAGTCAATGGTTTTGAATGGGGAATATTTGTTTCTGGTCCCTAAAAAGCTGTTTCTGGCACCTAATTGCTGATCAGCCCCAAAATGCTTATTCGACCCTAATATCTGAATCTGGCACCTAATTGCTTCCACACAGCCTAAAGTTGCCAGATCGTCTAGTTGAACTCCGTATTTGCTGTTTGCTGATTCAGCACCAAAACCAAAACATCAAGCACCTATTTTATTCCACGTTTGCCTACCTAATTCGCGTAATCTTCCTGATTTTATGTATCCTAACAACATGAACGTTGCATTCGGTGATGTCAAGTGCCATTTTCGCCAGTGGAGATAATGATTAATGCCATTTCTAGCCAAAAGAGAATCACTAGCCAGCTATGGTGCAGCATAGCAAGACGCTCCTATACCAGCCCGCTATGTAGAGACTAGAGATTATTGCACCCTCAGCCATTTTAACGTGAGAAGTTTGGATCCGTCACTTCCAGCCAGGCTCTCAGGTCATAAACTGGAGTAAAGCAAAATGTCAACTCTGAACAGACATGCCACGCAACCGGCCCTCTTTTCAATATTATTAGCTTTCTGCAATCATCGTCTGACTCCATCTCGATCAAACGCAGCATCCGGTTTCTACAGGGGCGTTTGACTGACCGGCCACACAATAACCAAAAAAAAAAAAATCAAAGCTTCATGCACACATATGCCATACGTAAGAAACGGATGAAAAAGGCACAACCACGGCACAACTCTGCGCGGCAAACAACGGACAATGTCCCACGCAAGATCCCGCGTTTCTTCAGCGGCCTTGAACGGAATGAAAACATTACATTTCTTTTTTGGAGCTATTTGATGACGTCAAAAAATACAATACCCGTTTTAATGGTCAAAATCGAGACAATTACTCACAAAAATGTTTCCCTTTAAGCATTACAAATAAATACTTTTAAATATTTAAATGACATTGTTTTTTTCAAACAAATTAATATTATTTGCTTACTTAAACGTCATATACAATGCTGAGATCACTACGGGGCTGTCTTAGAGTGTAGCTGCACTGGCAACCTTTAGGCTAGACTCCAGGGGTCATTATACCAGAACAACATGATTCTACCAGCCAGTAGTTCATTTTTCTACTAGATTGGTGCTACGCTCAGCATTTAGGTGCCAGATTCAGAAAAAAAGAGTAAGGCGTACCGATGAATAGGTGCCAGAAACAGCTAATTAAGGTCATTTTCCATGATTGGTGCTGGTATCCACCAAATAGGTGCTGAGGACCAATTTTGGGGCGAGTCAGCTTTTAGGTGCCAGAAATAGCTTTTCTGGGACGCAATTAAATGGCGTCCGTTTTGAATTTGCCTTTCCGGTCGCGTTTTTTTTTTTCGTTCTTAATTTTTGATCGGTTTTCGTCGAGCTGTTCAGTATTTTCTGACTCACCTCCCTTAATAAATAACCGTAAAATACTGTTATGGTGTCCAAAAACAAATCTCAACCATCTACAGGACCACAAATCCACAAAGTGTGTCCGTCAAAGCATATGCCATACAGCACCGTTGAACCCTGCGTGTTTCCCTGACTGATCCTTATGACGTTTTATCGAGCCCGGCTGGTCATTTAGGATCAGAGCTGCAAGGAATGGGCGGGGTTGCAGACGTCAGGATATTGGTAATCTGTATTTAAACTCGCACAGAAAATAAACCGACTTTGCGAAAACAACGCTCGGCGGCCGCCACGCGCCGCTCCCTTCCCCGCTCACTCTCGCCGACTGCCCCCCTGATACATTTTCTACAAACAAATCCCAGCCGCACGCTATAACTCGCACGCGCGCCGTGCACCGGACGCGCCTCCGCACAGCGGCAACTACACCTCCCCCTGATCCTGAGGATCATTTACATCCCTCACAGAAACATCCTTGCGGAGGACGGCGGGTGCGCTGACTTCGCCGAGGAGCCACGGCAGGAGGCTCCGGAGCTGGAGCGTCGCATAACTCCGGCCCCTGCTCAACTGGAGCCGGCTGGAGGACTGGGAGAGACGGGGGATCAATCACGTAGATGGGGTCGTCCGCGTCAATTTCAGCACATGGGGACGGCTCACTATTTCTGCGCCGCAAATCCCTGACGTGTCGTGGCATACCGTCCACATCGACAACCTGCGGAGAGACCACCGCCGTGACGGTCCCCCGGCGGGACGGCTCCGTGCAGCGCGTCCCACGGCGGCGCACCCACACCGCGTCTCCGACTGTGTATGGACCCGTCTCCACCGCAGGGAGCTCTCGCGCCCCGGCCCCGCCGTCCGCGGCCGTGCCTGGCGGAGCAGCCGGCAACCGCACACAGTCACTCGGCTCGTACCTGTACACGCCACAAAACGGGGCGCTGGCCACCGCCTCGCCGTCACGCGGCGTCACATTATACAAGTGCACCGCCTCGGCGATATCGCACCGTTTCCGGGCGGCGATCACTTTCACTGTCCGGTGGCAGCGCTCGATGACGCCGTTCCCGCTGGGTGCATGGGCCGCCCGGAACCTCACCGCCACTCCCCAGCGCGCGGCGAGCACGGCAAACGGTCGGCCGCGGAACACAGGATCGTTGTCACACAACAGCTCCGCCGGAGCTCCTCGATCAAAAAATATCTCCTCCAGCCGCTGAATAACGCACACACTGTCCTGCCGTCGCAGCGGCCGCCATACACTGAACCGCGACGGCCCGCAGTCGATCACACTGAGGTACGGATGGCCCCCATAATGAGTTATATCAATGGCCAGTCTGTGCCACGTCTGTGGTACACCCAACGACCCGTGTCGCCACTTTACTGGAGCCGGGTCGATCGCTCGACAGACATCACAATTTGCCACCACAGCGCGTACCTGGTCTCTCGAGACGCGGCCGATACATCGGCGAGCAAAATACAATGTCCGTCGGACGCCCGGATGACCAGCTCGCTCGTGCACTTCAGCCACGCTCTCTGCACCATCGAGGCTCGCGTTTACAGCGGGCGGCTCGTCCGCTGTGGCCGCGCTTACTGCCGACGGTTCACCCACCGCGGCTGCGCTCACTGCCGGCTCGCCCGCGGCAGCTACTCCCACTGCCGACAGCCCGCCCGCTGCGGCCGCGCTCACTGCCGCCGCGCTCACTGCCGCCGCGCTCACTGCCGACGGCTCGCCCGATGCAGCCGCGCTCACAGCCGCCGCGCTCACTGCCGACGGCTCGTCCGATGCAGCCGCGCTCACAGCGGCCGCACTCACTGCCGACGGCTCGCCCGCTGTGGCCGCGCTCACTGCCGACGGCTCGCCCGATGCAGCCACGCTCACAGCCGCCGCGCTCACTGCCGACGGCTCGTCCGATGCAGCCGCGCTCACAGCGGCCGCACTCACTGCCGACGGCTCGCCCGCTGCAGCCGCGCTGACAGCGGCTGCGCTCACTGCCGACGGCTCGCCAGCCGCGCTCACGGCGGCCGCGCTCACTGTCGACGTCAGATCGTCTCGGAGCCACTCCCGGGGCACTCGAGTCAGTGCGTCAGCGCGATTATCCGCCGATCGAACGAGCGCCACTGTCAGACGGAGCTCCAGCTCGATGACCAGCTGACGGATAATCGCCACACGCCGTCGGATGAGCAGCTCGCCGCTGGCTTTAGTACGGAGGCGCGCGCGGCCACTGATCGCGTCGTCGATCCACCGCTTCACCGTCACCGAGTCGGTTCGGAGGTCGATACTCCGTGCGCCCCACGCAACAGCCAAGTTAATGCCTCGAATAGCGGCATCGAGCTCGGCCATATTTATGTGTACAGCGTCGTCTCGCCTGAGCCAGCATGCGTCCTCGATCACCTCACCGTCTGTGTTTTCCAGGACCACTCCAGTGGCCAGCGAGCTGGCGTCTGTCCAGGCGACCACCTTGTCCCCGTTGACACACCACACGCCATGGGCCGGGTCGTCACTGGCGAGGCGACTCGCGATGCAGTCCATCTGCACACGCAGCGCGGCGTCATCAGTGATGTCGTCCCATCCGCGCGTCAGCTCATTTACACGCCGCTTGAGCCATGCGACCGCGGGTCGAAGCCATCCACACACTGGTAGGTGGGCCACTAGCTGTCCGCACCACGCGAACACAGCTCGGCGAGTCACACGTTCTGGCGGCGCGCTCACGGCATTGTCCCGCTTCCACCGCAGCTGTCCGTTCTCCTCGTGCACCCGCAGGCCCAGGAGCCGCGCTCCACTGGCCGCCCGCTCCGGCGGCTTACAGTCCAGCCCAAACTGCGCGAAATGCGCCACCACGCGCTCGGCACTGACTATGTCCTCATTTACAAGGAGGTCGTCCACATATGGGAGGACGGCACGCCCGATGTCGGGGTCCTGATCGAGCACAGCACGCACGACAGCCTTCATCACGAGGGGCGCGATATTCAAACCAAAACCTAGGCGGGTCAAACAGAATCGCTGCCCCCGCACCATCACCGTCTGAAACGGCCAGAGTCGCTCCTCCAGGTGCAGCTGGAGGTAGGCACGCTTCAGGTCCACGACCGCCACATTTGCGCCGTGCTGGCGCCACTTGCGGAGCTGTTCCGCGCACACGTCGCTGTCAGCTGTGTGAGCCTGCACAAAGTCATTCAGTTCTCGGTAGTCCAGCACCGGTCGAACTTTCCCCCGATTGCGCTGCTCCACAGCCATTAGCGGCACCAACCCTTTCGGCGGCCCCTGCCGCCGCTCGTCATACGGCACGAGCCACTCCCGCTCTATCCAGTCGTCAAGTTCCGCCTCGAACTCGTGGCGAGCGGCGGGCGGCACAGCATACTGCGGCACAGCGTTCGTGAGGCACTGGGGTCCTATCCCATCGGACCATTTCCATGCAACCGACCACTTCCGGTCAGCCGCGTTGAACTGCACCCGGAAGTCCGGCGTCTCAATGTCTGGCGGCGCACGACACACTGCTCCACAGAACCGCACCACAGAGGGGGACAGCACCGTCACGCCCCCGAGAGCCGAAATAGCTTGTATTTAAACTCGCACAGAAAATAAACCGACTTTGCGAAAACAACGCTCGGCGGCCGCCACGCGCCGCTCCCTTCCCCGCTCACTCTCGCCGACTGCCCCCCTGATACATTTTCTACAAACAAATCCCAGCCGCACGCTATAACTCGCACGCGCGCCGTGCACCGGACGCGCCTCCGCACAGCGGGAACTACATAATCTACAAGTCATTGTCGTTATTTCGGGAGCAATCTGTACTGCTCACAGAGCTGAGCAGCGGTTCCGTGTCGATATTGTCAATCTAGCAGCAAAACGCAGCAATATAATAGGACGGTGGAATGGTGCAGCCAGGTGCCGCAGCACGATTTTCGGTGACCGATGCGGCAGGAAAACGTACTCGCTTCGAAGGCAGTATAGTGATAGCCAATTATGATAGTGATGGCCCCTTGACCTTTGGTTTGTGCCGACAAGATTGACGCCCCACTTCATATGGTTACGCTACGCAAACAATCTGACAAGGCCAGCTATAGACGGTGTGTTGTCTGACTGTCATAGAAACTGGGAAGGCTGATAATGCATAGCACTGAAGAAGTGCAACTGCTCTTAAGTTAAACGAGATAACCAATGCAGGCTCAATATTTCTCACAACCACAGTTTGGTATTCCATACAACCTAATGTATGATGGACAGCGCGACGTTTTAACTTAAGCTGATGTTACGGTAATGATATCCAAGTCTCAAGTAGAATAGGGGTACACCATTTCATGGTAGATTGCTTTTATGGGCAAAAAAAAAAAATAATAAAAAATAGAAATGCACCGAGCTCTAATCCATATCAGTAGGTGGAACTATGGTCATGAGTACCCAAATATAGGAACGTTCCCATTTTTGGGAACGGAGTTCCCAAATATGGGAACGGGCGTTCCCATTTATGAGAACGGAAGGTAATTTTTCGGCCGTTCGCCCACTAAAACTCATTAGTGCATCACGTCTCAAAAAAGTGCACGCTAATTTAAGTATCTACTAAGTCTCTATAAAATTATCTTTAATCTGACCGTTGAACAAGGAAATTGACCGTCGAATGATATTTTTAATGATTTTTTGAAATGACGGAATGGTGAAAACATGGGTTATACTACATTTAACTTGCAATTTTAAGGAAAATGAAGCGTTTTTTTTACATATTGAGGTCAAGTATAATAATTTTCGCCTGGTTATGAAGTTTCATACTAGCGACACCAGATGCTGACATATGCAAGCGAACACGCGGACAGTCCCGGGGTAATATTGTTGACATTTGGTGTCGGGGCGCACGACCGCGTGGAACGTCAGTGATTTTACCGAACTACTGTTGTAAACTCAGTTTGAGTGGTTGAAAATTATTCAGCTGTATTTTATCATCCCGGAAAGACATATTTTATTTGGATGCTAGCTGTTTAGCGTTGTTTTATAAGGAGCGTCATGAGCGTGGTTTTTGTCTTCCGTGTTTCTAAGCATGATCGTTTTGGGGGAATTTCTCTTATATAGGTCGCTCTGTGTGGCTTATTTATAATTTTTATGCTGATTTCGTTCATTCCTCGTGCCCATCCTACCAGGCCTTTTGCCACTTACACTCATTGTGAAAGGAAAAAACTAGATTTTCATTGGAACTATGTGTTTTGAGGTGTAACATATTCAGCGTTCCCATTTTTGGATACTTCCTTGTGCTCGTCAACTATCGGTGATAAACAGACAGGTGCTTGACATGTCTCCACCCTCGGCGCGGACGGTGGATATAGGTATGGAAGACCTTGTTGAACATCGCTGAGCGTTGTGAATTACGTAATCCTGCAGAGGGGGCGTGCCCGCTGTGAGATCGACGGAAATAAAAGCGCAGAAGACCGGGCGAAACATGCGACGGTCTTGCCGGAAAGGTCATCTGATGATTGTTGCGTTAACAATAATTTGCGGCGTTGGACGTGATGCTTGTTAATGAAAAGGGCCCCTGAAAGGCGTCGGTGAAATCGTTCCCAATTTTGGGTACGCCGTTCCCACTTCCCATAATAAGGAACGCTTGCAGCGCCAGTGTACGAGAGCGTTCCCAAATTTGGGCTCGCGGCCCGGATGATGGACTGCTTTAGAAATAGGGGAACAATTTGAAACTACGATGGGCCTTACAATATCAAACTCTTTCCCAACAATATTGAGACAAATATCAGGCGGTTCACGATCGTTTTATATTTTTTGGACGTCATTTAACGGTTCTTTTTCTCGTTTTAAATAATGGCTACATGGCGTTCCCATATTTGGGTTTATCGTTCCCAAACATGGGAACGAAAATGCGTTCCCGAAAATGGGTACGCTTGACCATAGTTCCGCCTACTGATATGCATAATGAATAAACCATACCGATTGGTGCAAGCGCTTATACGAATATTCGAGCTCCCTTCGCGAAGGAGGACGATGCCTTTGTCCAAATCTCTACTGATTTACTCATATCGGCTTCGTAGAATGACCTCGCTTCAGTACATTGAAGTTGTACGCATATCATGAAGCAATGCTGCCCAGCTTTACTACTAATGGCCATGGAGGGGTGTTGGCCGCTGAAGATTCGTGACCCAGTAATATTTAAATTATGCGCGATCAGAGCAGTCGCAGCGTCACCTGCATGTTCTGCATATTCTGCAGTACGGGTGTGCTGTATTTCGCAACTGTTTTATGGATTCGACACTTCTGCCCCTGACCAGTCTCTGGAGACGGATCGTGTCTGCCCACAATGATGATCCGATGACCTTGAGTCCCTTCTCTGCACGAGAAATGAAGGCTCCATTGCGTAGCGAATAAATGCGCAATGCGCATGCTGCATCACTTGTAGCCTGCAAAGATGTCATACTGCTATGATCGCTTGGGCGTGTGTTTATTTTTTAATGGATCAAGCTAGTCCGATTGGTTCAGTGGATGACTGAGGGTCGCCGCCACGTTAGGATGAGGCATGTCGGTGGCACTTTGTCAGGACGGGTCGCAGTTGTTTTGTTTTTCATTTGTCACTGCGTCAACCCAGCGTGCCGTAGTTATTGATAATGGAGTAAGTTTTGCTGTCACAAAACGCCTCTTCATGAGTCCGGTGGGTGGTAGGCGGTGCCCAGTGCCCACCCAGTGGTGTACCTGGTCATTGTCCATTCTATTCACCTCACAGGTGTCACTTTCAGAGGTGACGAGGTCTGCCTTTGTTTTGACCCGTTGACACGCCGCCGGACTTGGGCGACTTAGTTAACGATCGTCGCTGTCAAAAGTGCCGGCCCGAGCCGCGATGTGCACGGAGCATCGACCGGCGATGGGGGCGAGCGCCGAGACGGCGGCGACCCCACCGCTCGTCCTCGGTGACACCACTCACAGCGCCCCACAACACCTGACGGGGCGGACCGCGCTGCTTGGTGACCGATTAACCAAAGCAAAGCCACGTCGGCATGGCACAGCTCAGCCCATCGTCGTATAGACGGCGTGCAAACCCAAACAGCCTTCAGTTGTATCATGTTCTGTTCAAAAGAGCGAGTTTCCAAAGAGCGAGTTCTCTTATGCAAAAGGAACAAATTGTTTTACCAATCCCTCATGGTGACTTGTTTTTATCCTCGTATCTTGTTGGCAAAACATTTTGTCAAATTTGTGAAGCGTGCATTAGCGTAAATACTAAGTGGGAGTCATGAATTGAAAGCGCACTTGGTTTTCATAGTTAATAATTTGGTTTGGTTTCATAAATAATAAATTGGTGCCCATAGACTTGCCACTGGGGATTTGTTTGCCACGGACAAAGAATTGATATTGGTTGCATCCGACTTCAGGAACTTTAAACTGCTGAGTTCCAGCAGGGTTCAATAATAGCCTTCTTGGGTGAGAAGAGAATTTCGTCTGTTGTTGTGGATGCAAATACGGTTACCCACCGTGACCTTTGTTAAATTCAAACATTCATATTATCAGACACTGGTGAATTCTCGTTTCTTTCAACATTCCCGGTGGCATTTCCACCCACGGCGACCTCCAGCCTGCCTCACCAGCGGCCGGTCGTATCAGCCGTGGCGCCGACGGTCGGCTCGTGCACGCCCCGCCCACCCGGCGGCGCATGGCCCGCGCCCGCTCCGCAGTGCCGCTCGCCGCTCGCCGCTCGGCACATTGTCAGTGGACCGCTCGACGGTGGCACTGGCGGCGCGCGGTGGCGGCGCGCGCGAACCGGCCACCTGATTCGCTGGGAGTCGGCAGCTGCGCCGCGCGACAGACGTGACGTGACGGGTGACGTGTTGCAGGCGCGAGAGCTATGACTGCCGGCACGGGCGACGCGGCCGCCGCCGTCGAGGCCAAACCCAAGGGCCACGCGGAGACAGTGCACATGGACGAGCCGTCCGACAAGATCGATACTGCCAACGGCGATCTGGGAGCGCCGCCGCCGCTCACCGAGCACACGCCGGCTGCAGTGAACGGTAAGTGACTCCGGCGCTTTTCTATTAATTTTGTATGAATTTGACAGGTTTCTTGGTTCAGGGCATATGTTCACTCCATCGCCCAAACCCTGTTCTCCGGGTGTCGTGTGTGAGCGAGAGCAGATGTCTTGCTTTTTCTCCGGCGGGCTTCCACGCAGCAGCGCGGGTTAGGTATAACCCGGTCGGTGGGCTGGCTCTTGCTGAGATTGGAATGCAGTCTTCTACCGCGAATCTAACACATCTGTACTTTCACATCGCGTTGGCATTCATTGTATTCATGCTGACACACATCTTCTGCAAGTCGACTTTCACGCGGCAGCTGTGTGTCGCGGGCCGGGCCGGAGCCCGCCGAGGAAGGGTGCCAGCACACGTGGCTCACGTGGGCGCGCGCGTCGCTCTGTCACCGGCAGCGACACGGGGCCGTGTTTGACCTTCGTCGCTCATCGAATGTGTGCGTCAGGCGGCGGGAGCGGCGCGGCCGACCGCGGTGCAGCGGCGCTCGGTGCTGCAGCCCGCTGTCCGACGGCCGGCCAGCTGTGTTTATGTGGCCGGCCGCGGCCGTTCATGTGTGCAACTGACGTCAGTGCGGACCGCGCGCGCGATGGAGCCGCCGGTCCGACTGGTTACACGGGCTCATAACTTTATAGGCTCAAAACGGCGGAAAGAAGTTGGCTGGAAAGGGGGCGAGACGGGTATAAGTTAGCAGAAATGGGTGGACATTTGCTGGTGTAAAATTTACCTTGGCAACATAATCCAGTGTTCATGATGCTATATCCCGTGATGTTGTGTGTAATCGCGGATGATTTCTGGTCACTCTATGGTCTCAATAGCCCTGACAATAGCCGATAGTGTATTGAAGCTCTCCAATCAATCCGCCCGAGTCATAAGTAGAGCCAGCGGTGCGGTAGACAGTTTCTACATTTTCGTCAAACTAGGAGTCACCGTCGACATTTGTTCAACTATTTTGGTCACTCTAGGATGTCTCTTTCCCAGGTTCCCTAGTCTCTAACAAATGTCCGTTCTACCTAACTCTCGGGACAGTTACGCTCCCCCACCTGTGCATTGTGGTGTGCCACCTGAATCAGATGGGAAGGCCACCTGTTTCACCAAGTGTTACGGAGCACATAAGCGCCACATGTTTTTACCAAAGCATCCATATTATTTATTCAGAATGCACCCCATTGTATTGATTGGTGACATTGTTCTCCATTCTGACTTATAGGCTAGTATTTCCCACAATACTGTGCCACGTTACTGAGGCCAACTCAAGATATGTCGACGCAATCGACTACAAGGAAGCACGTTTTATCCTTTTTGCTACCCGCGTCAGATTGAAGTGGTCAGTACCCGACACATTATCTACAGCACTTGCTGTATTTGCAATATGTGTTATTATTCGCCCCAACTACTCGCAGGTCCTGAGAAACACCTACCTACCGCATTATCGCCACCTTGATCTTGTTCTTCAGTTCGACTAGACTTTCCGGCATGAGTCCATAAACCAATGACACCAACTCTTTTCGATAAGGAAATCTCATGGTGTAAAGCCTGGTGAGTGCGCAGGCCGGTTGACGGCTCTCCGTTTGGAGGTGAGGCGGCCCTCGAGGTGCTCCGATACTCACTCCATCGACTGGTGAGCTGGTGGAAGGCGGCTCCGTCCTGTCACAAGCCACTGCCGGTGCGGATCCAGGCTGGTTTCTCGCAGTTCATTAGTCGATGCAGTGGCTGTCGGAGCACTTCAAGGGCTTCTTCATCTCCAATAGGAAACCCTTTGATTGGCCCGCGCATTTCCCAGACATTTGTCCGTTGGATTTCCGTATCGGAGAGAGTTGACGTTTTTGGGGGGGAGGGGGCCGTGCCGGGAAGTTTAGGGAATCTGAAGAACAAGATTAAGGAGGCGGTTGGCGCCACCACGGTTGACATGTGCAACTGTTGGGCGCGGCAGGCGTTTCTCTGGGCCTGCCGGAGTGCCTACGTGGGGCTAAAAGTGGCACATATCGAGAAAGTGTTGAAGGTGCTGACCACTATGCTCTGACATGATAAGCGAAAAAGCATAAAGTGTGCTTTCCGTTTGAATGGATTGTTTCTAGATCTCATTAATTACGTAACGAAGTGATTTGGTGCATTATTGTGTAAGCATGACCGTTTGATAAATATTTATGTCGCGTACTTCCATCATTTTGCCACGAATGCAACCACAATTCATGTAGCTTGGTGGCCGCTATGGCAAGTGTCACGCGCAATCAGGAGTGCCAAAAAATGTTCTGGTTACTTCCGCAATGGACGCCGACGACCACCGCAGTCATGGCGCCCTAAACCCCCGGATCATCATGATCCATGTGTTTCACGTGTTGACGTGACATTACCTGCCCTGTGCTCACGTGGCGAACTTACACATGCATATCAAGGACGGGTGGACCACCGATTGCGCATAACTCAGTACACCGCCTGGGACCGGCTGAATGGGTGACCGGTTATAGTTAATTAGGGGCTTCCAATCGCTAATGTGAACACATCAGCCTACGCAGTAGCGGCGGAACACCCTCAAGCAGGGGGGGGGGGGCACTGCCGACTTTTGGTCCCATTCTTTCCATGCAGCGCCCATAGGGCTAATGTTAAAATGCAAAAATCAAGGGGGCACGGTGCCCCGGTGCCCTCCTCGTTCCGCCGCCTATGATTGAGTAAATGATAAGTTTCCACACCTTGGAACTGCACCGCGCCTTTAAGCACGTTATAACTGAGGCAGTGAAGTTTTTTTTAATCAAGACCAATTTCTAATGATTCTTTGACGTCCTAATGTCTCATGGATTAATGAATAATTATTGCCCAGCGTACGTTCAGAATGGACGGCCATTGGTGACAAATGTGGCATCGAAAGGCTGTTTGTGGGATCATTTCCTGTTGGTGATAGGTATGCCACGATCACGCTAGGCTTTCTAGTGCCACTTTACGATATATCTTATCCAATTTTTATATGGAACCCCATCCCTGATATGATACTGAGAAGCCAGCCAATCATTTGCAGTCGGTACGTTTTCATATATGTGTTTCTATAAGCCTTGATGTTTAAAGGCAAAATTACTAAGCCATCCAACGGGCTACACTACAACTCATCTTGCCTAAAATTATACAAATATAGTGAAACTCATAATTTTCATGTCAGTCGCCGTTGGAAGTCCGGAGTCTGGCATCTGAAAACTTATACTTGCTTACACTGCAGTGTTTATGACATTTGAGTTGCGGGAGCGTGACGCTTAGCATGTGGGATGGTTCAAATGTTTAGTTTATATGGCTTAGCAAATGCATCGGACTGTATCGGTTGCATTGACCAACACTTGGTGGGGCGTTTTAGCACACTGTCATGGCAACGCCCCGTGTTTGTCGTTCAAACGCGTTGCCCAGCAACGTGGATGTGGACTGTGCGCTTTGCGTTGCTTCCTGGTGACTGTCGCTCGCGCTACGACATTGATTGTTGCCAGCGGCCACAACTGAGGCGCGATCGTCCACGTAACGCGATGCTGACCTGCCCTGTTGTGCCATCTCCAGGGACGACGCACGTCGAAAACGGGGTGTCCCAGCCGGTGGTGGAATCGACGGTGGCGGCGTCGGCGACGACCCCGGTCAGCGAGGCGGCGCCGGCGGCCAGTCCGGCCGGCCGGACACCCTCGGAGGACGGCGGGCCCACGCCGCCGCCGCCTCCGACGGCGCCCGACCCGGCGGCCGCGGCCGTCTGCTCGGCGGCCGCCAGCCAGCCCTCGCCGGCGACCTGTCCGGTCACCATGACTGCCAGCCAGCCGGCACCACCGGCCCCCGTGCCGGCGGCGCCGCCCGCGCTGGTCTCCTCGCCGCCAGCGCTGGTGTCGCGGCCACCGGCCTCGCCCGCCTCCTCCGCGGCCAGCGCCGGCTCACCGGCAGGACGGAAACGAAGCGCCGAGGCTGCGGCTAACTCTGCTGAGCCGGCGCCGCGCCAGCCGCGCCGCAGCTCCTCGGAGCAGCCGGCCGACGCGCCGGTGCCGCAGCGCACCGTCGAGATGATCGAATCGTCGCTGCGTAAACTGCGGCGAGAGGTGAAGGCCATCGACCTGCTGGCGCGGCAGAAGGAGCGCGAGTGGGACAACCTGCTGCGGCTGCGGCGAGCAAAAGAGGAGACGTTCCAGCGGCTGCGCAGGAAACGCGAGGTGCTTCTGCAGCAGCCGGCCGCCGAGGCCGCCATCACCGCCTCGGTCATACAGAGTCCGACGACTCCGCTGACGCCCACCGCGCCGGCGCCGCTCATCCCCAGCTCGACCATAGGTATCGCCACGCCCACCTACTCGGTCTCGTCGTCCATATGGGCGCTGAAGCAGCAGCAGGACCAGCAACGGCAACAGCAGGAGCGGCTGCAGCAGCAGCAGCGGATGGCGCACCACCAGGCGGCGGCAGCGGCGGCCCACTACGCGCCGCGCGTCTCGGTGGGCCTGCCGCGGCCGCTGCGGCCCGTACCCGTGCCGCCGCCGTTCGTCAGCGCCTCTGTCAGCTCGACGGCGAGGCTCTCGCAGCCGCCGCGGCCGTCGGTAGTCTCTGAGGCGAACGAGCCGCAGTACCGCGAGATCCTGGCGCAGGTGGCGCGGCTCAACCAGCGGCTGGCCGGACCAGTGGAGCCGGCCGTCTCCGACGCTGCGCACGCCTCCAACCTCGCCAAACTACTGATGGAAAAGAAAAAGATCGAGCCAGCACTGCTCGAAATGCTAAAGGTAAATGGATATACCGGTCGAGACAAGCACGAGTTGCAGTAGGAGAATGACGGCGTTACGCTTGACCAAACCAGACTAGCAATGATCGGATGTGTCATTCCTTGCCATACCATGCAGTTACCGGGTGACCTGTTGCGGGGCTGGGTCGCCACTGCACCCCGGGGCCCGGCGTCGGTACCTTCCCGTCCGATCCCGGCTTTGTTCGCTCGGTACAGAACCGCCGGACAGAGGATGGCCGGCCCGGGATGTGGTCTGTCATCTTCCGCTCGCCGGATGCAAGTTCAAATGATACCGACTCCTCTTCCTCGTCCGTACCAATCTATCCACGTCCGCTGTTTGCGTGTCGCGTGACTGGAGCGGCGGATCTCGAGATGTCTCTTCGGTGAGATTAGTCACTGCTTTAGCTTCGATTTCACCGAGAGAGCGGAGCGTAAGTTTACAGTTTGTAATGGTTCTGTGAAATCTATATGTAAAGGCAACTTTTTATGGATCGCTGCGTCTACTTTATTGTTGTTTTGCATGCACGAACATTTTAGGTTATCACGTCCGTCAAACATTATGTTATCTAGTTCACTTGTTTATAACAACGTTTGTGCACAATGGTGTAGGAACATAATTCATTGCAACCGGCGGTGACTGGACCACATTCCCAATGCTAAAAAGGTGTTCAGGATCACTTAGTTTCGTCCAGTGAGACGTTCTGGATCGCCGTATTCACACCTCTGGGACTTACTCAGGTGTAGCGTTTAAGGCATTCTGTCAATCATTCATCTCGTCAATTGCGACCTTTCTCGCACTCAAACTGTCTAGGTAACCTTCATGAATGATGTCTGATTGTATCTTGCCAATATTCGCTAGTGATTTCAGTTTGACTTGCCATCTTTCAGTCGCTGTCTTCATTGCGCCCTTTCTCGTGCCCGCCACTGTCTGTCTGACGCGCGGTTTCTGTCCTCACAGCAGCCTCACATTGCGGTCCGGCCGCCGGCGAACGGTCCCCTGCAGATGCGCTCGGTGGCTCCGGTGGTCCAGCGGCCGCCGCCGCCGCCTCCTCCTCCCGTTGCCACCGATGTGCCGCTCTGCCAGGGCTGCGGCCGCCGGCAGGCGCAGTTCGTGTGCGCCGGCTGCGGCCACCAATGGTACTGCTCCAGAGACTGTCAGGTAAGACCTATCCCTCCAGCGGTACTGCTTCAGGCACTTCAAGTAAGGAGGCCCATCCCACCAGTAGTACTGCTCAGGGTCTTCAGGCAAGAGATGCCTACCCCCCCCCCCACACACACACACACATACCACCCACAGTCACCAGTGATACTGCTCCAGGGACTGTCAGGTGAGAGACATAGTTATTCTACCACCCCACCCCACCTAGCTACCCTACCAACCACCAGTGGTACCGCGTCAGAGACTGCACCTACTCCACCGGTGGTACTGCTCTAGAGACTGTCAGGTAAGCGTCAGACACCCCTACCTCAGTGTAGGGGTGTAAACCGTAGGGCCTACAGTTTACACCGCCCCCTTCATGGACACACCGGCCACTTTCCACCAGTGGTACTGCTCTAGAGACAGTCAGGTCAGCCAGAGACAGTCTGATGAAACCATACCCCACCACCTGCGTCATTTCTCCCTAGACCTCAGATGAAACCCGTTGTATTGATCTTTCATTGGAATTGCTCTTCCAGTATTTGTTCTCAACAAAGGCATAGGCAACAACGAAACATTGGACTAGCTCCAAAGATAACGGGCGAACCAAAAGTGCTGTAGAAAGAATATGTCCTCTACCTAGTCACCAGGCTGTTACTAAAGTAATTTTGTAGTTAATGCTTTGCGATATTACGATTTATACGTGGCAACGGAACCTCAATCGATTTTCCTGAATTGCAGCATTTGCCGAGATGAAAAACGGCACCTCTGTTAGCAACGGAACCTGTAACCGGTTTACCGACCTCGATTGACGTGATACGATTTCGGTAATGGCATAAAGCCGATTTGCCTCCGGTCGAGATGAAAAGACTGGCTTATGGTCGTGTCAGCGTGTATGACAGATCCTGCCCTTCCGTCCTTTCTCGGTACGTGGTCACACTCATGTTATCCTTCCATGTCGTGACTTCTGACGCAATTCTGACCGTGTCTCCCCCTTCTCACAGGTGGAAGCCTGGGACAATCACGCGGACAACTGTTCGGGCTAGCGGCCGCCGGTGACCGGTCGCTGTCCGCTGTGCCTTCTGCGACTGCCGTTAGCCGGTGCTCCGGACGCTGGTAGTGATCGAGCCGCGGTGTGCCACGGTAGGCAGTGGAGCGGCGTGCAGTCCGCAGTGGTGTGAGGCCCGTCCGTCCCGCCCAGTGTGACGGGTGTGGCCGGACGTGCCGTCCCCGTGTGGGGTACAACGGCGCGCAGAGCGCCAGTGTTTCTGTATGTGTGTGTGTTTCGAGAGGGACCGGCGTGGCGGTGATCGAGCCGCATCAGAAGCCAGCGCATACGGTGGCGCCTCTGGCGGACCCGTGTGGAACCACTGCTTCTGCCGTGGTAAGGCGAGTGCCGTTGTGGATCGAGGTGCAATTGACAATAATGTTGACGGTTTTTGGACAAATTGATATTAAATGATCAAAACCAGAACCAGTTCTTTTAATGGACAGAGAACAACACGAACATGTCATAGCGCTGTTTTGGGAAATGTTACGGCGTCGAATTTAACCGTCGTTTCCCAGTGAACATCTTGATGCATTTCACGTAACGAAACTAGTGATGCCTTGCGATGATTGGCGTGAAGAGGCAATTTTAAGTTTGAATTGCATTTTAAAGCAATATTTGTAATTTCAGGTCACTTGAGTGGGCTATCAACTCACTGAACGATCCGACGAAGCGAATGATATAACTGAATGATCTGGAGGATCTGAACGTTGTTCTAAACACTGCGCTCGTGGATGTAGATCGGATCGACATTCTATAACACAGGTAGGATAGGTCAGCATGTCAGCCGATGCTATGAGCACTGAACAGCCTGCAATCTCCCCATACGTGTATGCGCTCGACCGACCGACGGTACACGTAGCACAGTATCGACTGCACGTATATGGCACGACGCACCTATCCGGTGGGGACCAGCACGTTAGTTGGAACTTGGAAAAAACATATATTCCAATGAAAACTATAAAAAGAACGGTTAGTGAAGGTCACCTTGGGCAATCTGTGCACCGACATCCCACCATCAATAGCCGGGCAGCAGCAGCGCTTCCTGTGCCGGTCGGCCTGCATGGGCAGCTTGGCCGGAACTAACGCCGACGGTTACAGGCGGCATCCCGGCTGCACGGTTCGCCGGTACAGGTAGCAGGGAGTGTCCGGTAATGTGGTAACGGCTGGGGCTAACAATGATCGGTAGCGCCACAGTCACTAGACGGTAAACACGGCCTATACCAAGTATGTGCCACATGAACGGTGTAGTATATGAAAAAGGACGTGGCTTCCAAAACCCTCTAGGACTACAAAGTACAAAACCCGTCCATGAACCTTTTTTAAACAGGCATTAGCCTTGAATTTCCCGTTTGCGAAATGCGAATCTACCAAAACTCGCAACTGTGTATCTCACGACACCTATGACCTATAGTATAGTGTTGACTGCCGAGCTTTGCATCTCGACTATGAAGCATCAACAGTTTGACTTCGACCCGGTTGACGTCATTGACGCGTCTGATCTCCGTAGTGTGATAGCTCGGCGGTGGAACATTCGGCGAATGACCATTACGAAGTCCTCCAAGAACCCGCGGCGGTGCGTCAGAGGCGGACGAACGGCGGTGTCAGTGGCGCATCCAGGACGGAAGTGGTGGGGCAGTGAGCGACGCAAGCCTCAGAGGCGGGTCCAGGACGGTGCCAATGGGGGGCACGTAAGCCGTTCGACTTATAAAAGACGGGATGAGAGTGGTGGGATAGTGACAAGCGCAAACTCACCACCGGCGGATCCAGGACGGTATTCGCGGTGGTGATGGACACAAGCCACACAGCCTCCAAATCCAAGGTATCGCAAGAAGATCACGGACCCGAAAATTCATCTACTGCGGGTACCACCGTTGACCCTGGTCCCTGACTACTGACTAGCTGAATCGAGCGCATCATGTCGCCACCGCTGCGGGTCAGCCGCCGGCGCTGCGCCAGCCCTGGCCTCTGTGCCCCGTCGGGCGCGTCGACGAGGCCGGCCGCCGTCACACCTGGTTTCCGCGGTTCGTCGGCTGGCCAGCTATTCGGGGAAGGCCGGTGAACCGCCGTCGGAGCCACGTGGGCCGGGCCGCGCCGGTGTCGACACTCGACTCAGCCGACCGGCGACTGAGTCACGCGTGAGCCGGCGCCGCCGCTGCGTGCGACGCGTGTCGGAGGGGAGGAGGTCGGGCTGAAGGGGATCTCCGCTGACACGGCGCAGCCGGGGCGCACCACGGGCCGACAGCCGCCGCCGCTGCACGGCCGTCGGTAAAAACGGCCAGAGGAACCGGCCTGCAGCCGGGCCGGGCCGGGCCGGTGGACGTGTGCAGGGTTTGGAGCGGCAGACCGGGCCCGGGGATCAGGGTCTGGCTGTGCGAGCGGGTAGATTCTCCATATTCCATCAGGCAAGCGAGAGTTACCCGCTCTGTAAGCCGATACTTTAGAACAATTTCAAAGAAATTGATCTCAACAAAGAACCGGTAGATCCGAGAAACCTGTAACGTTCCATTTATAAGATCGCAAAGGATATCGACTAGAAGGACTAGACTAGATAGATAGGACTAGAAACATAAAGACTAGCATTGTTATCAAATAAAAACAATATTCGTGTTTTGTGAAAGTTCGTACTTGTCTGATTGCTTTGAGACGGATCTACCACAGCCAACACTGACTGAACACTGAGGACGGCTTCGGACTTTCAGCTACACCGTGTCGCTGTCGTGCTTTCCCGGAACAATCGTTTAAACGAGAAGATGGCCTTATTTTGGTGACGTCCGTCGCACTTCAACGAACACCTCATGTCGTTGCTGACAACCCAAGTCTCAAACAACAGTCGATGACACAGACCACTTGTCGAGCGTTCACAATGAGAGGGCGTCTCTGGAGCTGAGTGACGACTGACAGGTTGACAACGTCAGCGCCGGCTGTAGCCTGAACAATTGATGGTGATTTGTGCCGCCACTCGGCACCGTCTGCGACGTCAGACAGAGTAGGCGAGATCCTACACCGAGACCGACCGACGACTCGAGTCTGGGCCCGGGGCAGTGGCCACGCCCGTCGGCCTGGACTGACAATGTGAGCTGCAATGCACTCCGCTGGAGACTGCTCGACGGTCCCTATCACAGTGTAAAAACGTGGGCGTGGAATGGATAATGGTTCCAGAGCATGGCTGATAACTAAAGGAAAGAATAATGCATTCGATATCAATCCAGCACACGATTAGCGTGAGTGATGGCAAAAGCGTTTGAGCTCCGAATAATAACAATCATAGCAACACCCAACATCGGCTTGCTGGTGACAGCCGCATGAAGGCAGGAACCAGCAGCGCAGCCACAACATTGAACATAGCACCGGCGCCGGCATCAACCATTACCTTACCTAAGCCAATGCTTCTGCGCGAGTTTTCACCGAACGACACCGCATCGCTCAAAACTGACACCGGCCGGAGACCGGCGCATTTACTGAGTCACATTACAGTGAATGTGTGTCCCTGAGCCAAAATGTTCGTAAACTAGGATAAACACTGCCAAGCGTATAGGCTTATGCGCCACGCGTCTCAAGGAAGTGCCAAATCCACGCCGAAACGTTTTTTGTCCCATAGCTGTCCGACAGTCACCTTCATGTCCCAGGAAGCGGGACCGACCTTGGACCGCCGCCTGAGTGCGCCCCTGTGCACCGTGACAGAAACCGTGCACAGAGGTGTGAGTCAGCCGACACCAGCTGACCCAGCGGACCCAGTTCGGCGTGTGACTGCGGCCGGCCGGCGCTCCACATACACAGCACGGCAGGCGGGCCGGGCACGGCGGCAGGCACCGAGACAGCCCCGAAACAGCCGCTGAGACAGCGCTGAGCTGCAGCCCGAGACGGCCGTTGAGTCGGGCATTGAGCTGCGGCCCGAGGCAGCCGCTGAGTCCGGCAACAGGGCCTGGAGTCGGGCATTGAGCTGGGCACTGGGTTAACCGCTGAGCCAGCTGTTGAGTTATCTGTAGACCTGCATCGTGAGTCAGCCGCTGAGCTGGAGGCTGAACCAACCACACAGTCCTAAATACCGGGTCTGAGGCTGACTGCTGACTGCTGAGCCATTAGTGGTATAATTTCCCGACAGGATGTGTTTTGAGCAAAACGACAGCTTTTGACGCATGTGATTGTGGAGGTTAAAGGACCCAGGCTGCTTGCTTTTCTTACATATTTGTAGACTATACGATCTAGCCTGGGCGCTGTTCAGCTCAAATATGTTGGTCCTGGTCACGGTACGGTGACACTCTGTCACCAGAACGTCGCCAGGTAAGCAGTACTGAGCAGAATAAGTTTTCCCTCCCCCAGTGCAAGCCCGGATCCCCTTCCGTCCCAGTATCAGCGGTGTGCTCGGCCAGATCCCCGACAGTGTCCATGTATGGTATACCGCCGCTGCCCTCAAGGCCAGACATGCAGACGCGCCTTGACACCTCGCTCCCTAACGGGACGGTTCATAGGAGAGTGATGTCAGACTGGACAGGCCACGGAATAGAGACTTCTGCCGTGACCAACTCATAGACCTTACTGAACATATAGAAAGCGGATATAAAAGCAGAAGGTAGTCCCTCCGGCTGCAAAAGCAGTTTAACTGCGGTAATGGGTTAAGTCGGTAGTTAACTGGGAATTCACCTCACTGCACTGTGAATTGCTCACCTCACTGCACTGTGTCAAACTTGAAAGAGTAGGGGACAAATCGTCAACCCAAGGCAAACAACACCAACGTGCAATGATACGTCCGTAAACGGTGAGACGGTGGGACATAAGTTTTAGCGAGATACGCACTGATCGGTGGAAGTGAGAAATTATACTTGATTCTCAGGGGATCATTAGGTGTCACCGTTCACATAAAATCCCTCTCAGCTCTCAGCTCAAGCCCCCCCCCCCCCCACCCACCCACCCACAAAAAATGGCTTGACCAATTTTTGACATTTTCGGCAGCACAAGCTATGGTTCCCATGACCTATACAAGCTCGAATCGACTTATTAACAATGATCAAGCGCATACGCTTGGAGCAGGTAATATTGACGATCACATTTCTTCCAAAAATGTCATGCAGACATTAGAGTAGATAGCCCCAATCACGAATGACGCATGCAAATGCAAATACCATGCTCCAGTAGATGTAAGGAAAGGCCTCCGAGCGCTCTGACCTGAACGTTTCGCTGATATATTAGATGCTTCCGTTTACAATGAACATTCCTTCAAGTACTCATTAACTGCTACTCGAGTGTTTTGATAAGAGCTACAAGTGTGATCGAAGCAAACTTTCTGCGATGGCTCATCCTTACCAGGTTCTCGCATCGTCTCTTGGCGTTTGAATCGAGCTGACTTTAGACATAACATCCACAGCTCATTGTGTCATTTTATCGAATAAGGCTAAGGCCGAAAATGAATAAGGCTAATAATATCGAATAAGGCTAATAAGGCTAGGCGAACAAGACTACAGCATGCTCTATCGACACAGCATCGCCAAATCAAATAAGCCACAGCACCGAAATGGACGACCTTGATTTTGCGGTCATCCCCATCACCCTATTCCCCCAGCCAGTCGCGCCTGGCACCGCCTATGCCAAGTTAGCAGCAGCGGCGGCGGCGGGGGACGGGGAGGAAGGCGGCGGCCGCCGCCCTACGCGTCTCCACCAATCAGAGACAGGCACCGAGACGATAAAGGGGCGCTGACGATACGCGGCCCTCCACTCAGCTCTGTCCGCTGCTGGAGGAACAGATACACCGTCCGTAAGGCTTCGTAACACTGCCTTTGGTGGTTTATCTGAACCTCAGTTCGTGACCTTCAAACAGCAATCATGGTGAGTGTCATCCGAGATCAAGACCCTCAAGCTTGTGAGAAAAGAGATCATGTAATTTTGTAGACGTCACCACAATTCCGTAGCGGTCTGCTCTGCAAGTTAGTAGACTGAGCTCTAGTCCGCTTTAATCGAATGCCGTTTATTTACTGTCGCCCTTGTAGCTCACAAAGAGGGCCCGTTTCCAAATGTCCTTTGGGCACGCGAGGTCCGAGGAAGTACTCGACGCGTCTCCCAGCAATCGGTGATTGATGCCACTTGTGTATGCGCGCAACGCCTGAGCGTCGCTCTCTTTCCGCCCATAACTGAGCAACTACAACTAATGCACGGTTCGTGCCGCCAATTTTTGACGCATGCACGGTGATTGCACGCCTCAAGCTCAGCACCAATTGTTGATTGCCCTGAAATAATAGCCTACCGTGGCTACGGTGCCTTGGTGAACTGGGATTCTATAAGCGGCGTGACTATCAGCTTTACGTCACTCGGGTTATAAGTGCGTCACTACTTGAGCTATTACCAATAAGCACTGTCGAGGTGGAAAATACCGCTAGAGCCACTAAGCTATGCGCACTGAAATAGTCATTCCCTTACATCGGCCCATACAAGGAACATATTAACCCGCGCCCGGCTGGGGGTCCTGGATTTCCACGCCCTGCTGGGGGGGGGTGTTTGAACACCCCCCCCCCTTCTAACTCGGCTCCTGGGCCACGTAGCGATACGCGGAAGGCGGCGTTCGAAAGAGCGTCAAAAATAATGAGGAAATCACTTCGGTCAATTTTTTGGTCAGGTCAAAGGTCAGGTCACCAGAGGTCATTGAAGGCAAAATTTCGCCGATTTCCAGGTCGAATGTCGACAATTTCCAAGAAGCCAACGCATAACTCGGGAACCAATAGAGCTACAGCGCCGCGGAAAAGCGCATTCGATAGTCCTATTAACGCCCTTTCTGAGTAATTCTCTCAGATTTGACCTAACGTCAACGGTTTTGCCTCCAGGGGGCAAAAACTGCAAAAATAACCGATTTTTTCGGACAGTTTTTCTGCAATAACTTTTGACCCAAGCCTTGTACGAGCTTACTTTTACCAGCATCGTGTTCCTCTGGTCAAGACGCATCGAATGAACTATAACTTGACCTTGAAAGGTCAACTTGAAAATTTGACCTCAGGTCAAGGTCATGACCTGACCGGAAAGGGTCATGTTGCATATCAGTCGATCCGTATCGTCGAGCTGAACACATCTAAGGCGTTTTCATCGCTCTAGCATGCCTCTATCAAAAGTTATTTGCGAAAAACTGTTAGATACCATTCGTGACCTAAGATGACCTCAGGGCATAAACAGGGGTCACGGACACCATTTTCATGTTCAGTGTGTCTAAACCACTTGTAATTCAGTGTTTGGGAGTGTTTATAATGTATTTCGTCCAAAAGAGGCGCATTTCAATTTTCTCCCATTGACTTATAATGGGGAGGTCGCAAAATTGACCTGACCTTAGGTCATCGATAGCAAAATTCTGAGATATACATTTTGTACATGCTATTGCTCTTACCAATCGCTGAAAGTTTCAAAGCGATCGGTGACTCGGTGTAGCTATGACAGACATTGAAACTTTTTATGAGGTGAGGTCACTTCAAGTGACCTGGTGACCTGACCTTGAATGACCTTGGTCTGAAATTTTCACAACATGTGTAGAATTGATGTATGATAAGGTGTACCAAAAACGGCGGCGCGTTTTTGAGATATTCGCGAAAAACCACAAGGGGGATGTTCAAACACCCCCCCCCCCCCAGCAGGGCGCGGGTTAACCGTTTCAATTCAACATCATTCATCACTCCTGCTCGACGAATGTTGGAAACAAAGACTTCCGGCCCGCGGAACCGGTTCTCTTTCTATGTAAGCCCCGAGCGGCCGGAACTTTTTACTCTCCGCCGAGTGCATACCGGGCCTGAGCACTGCACTGGTCTGACCAGCCTATGGTCCCATCCGGCTCAACGTTCGTTGCCTTGTATGGAGAAAAGCTTTTTTGCTTTTTTAGGTACCAGCACGTTGCAAGTAAGGTTCTCACACATTGGTATCAGCGCCTGGTGATAGCGAGGTCACTTCGTTCCATTAAACGAGGCTGTCGCTGAGCTCCGTAGCTCCCATTTCGCCCAGTTTTGCCATTTCCGGCCCTGGGGTACGTGGTAGCAGCCGGTCGCAGCAGCGGCGCCAGTATCGCTGCGCCACGCCCGTTGTCGCCTGGTAATGACTCACCCTACGCCTACTGTCTGGGAGGGACGGCCCGGAGAGGGGCGCCACCACACGGAACCACAGCTGCCGGGAAGGGGAGAGCAGCGACACCTGAGACCCCGCGACAGGCAGCGGCAGAGTCGGCGGACTCGGCCCTTCTGTGGGCTGGCACTCCGCCCACCGCGACGCAAACGACAGCTAAACGCTCACTGGGATGTGTTGAGTCAACAAACCCATGAATTGGTCGATCGTTTCATCCCATTCAGAGATGCTTCTGAGCTGGCGCGAACATTATGAAAACTGACGTCATTTTACCCTCCACTTGCACAAATAACGTCCTGAAACGAGTGACCTCGTTGTCAGATGTGGCAAACAAAGCGGGATGCATAATACCATGACTTCAACCTCAAAGGAATGTGCACAAAGCCGTGCTAAATTCACGGCTTTGTTCCTTGTTCGTGCACCATTTCGGAAAACCCGTAGAGCTTAATCGTTGACGAATCGGCCTTTTCTACAAAGCGTCTAATGTTGACACTGGATCCTTTCATGAAAATCAGTGAAGTCCATGCTAGTAAGTAGTAAATGAAATTTGTGCGACATTTTCGGGGGACGAGACGTCTTGTTTAAACCACCCTCTCTCTTTTTCAGCGCGAATGCATCTCCGTCCACGTCGGCCAGGCCGGTGTCCAGATGGGCAACGCCTGCTGGGAGCTCTACTGCCTCGAGCACGGCATCCAGCCCGACGGCAAGGTTCCCACCGACAAGACCATGGGAGACAGCGATGACTCCTTCAGCACCTTCTTCGCCGAGACCGGTGCCGGCAAGCACGTGCCGCGCGCCGTGTTCGTCGACCTGGAGCCGTCTGTGGTGGACGAGGTGCGCACGGGCGCCTACCGCCAGCTCTTCCACCCGGAGCAGCTCATCTCCGGCAAGGAGGATGCCGCCAACAACTACGCCCGCGGCCACTACACCATCGGCAAGGAGATCGTCGACCTGGTGTTGGACCGCATCAGGAAGCTGGCCGACCAGTGCACCGGTCTGCAGGGCTTCCTGATCTTCCACTCGTTCGGCGGCGGCACCGGCTCCGGCTTCACCTCTCTGCTGATGGAGCGTCTCAGCGTCGACTACGGCAAGAAGTCGAAGCTGGAGTTCGCCATCTACCCGGCGCCGCAGGTGGCCACGGCCGTGGTGGAGCCGTACAACTCCATCCTGACCACCCACACCACCCTGGAGCACTCGGACTGCGCCTTCATGGTCGACAACGAGGCCATCTACGACATCTGCCGCCGCAACCTGGACATCGAGCGCCCGTCCTACGCCAACCTGAACCGTATGATCGGCCAGATCGTCTCCTCCATCACGGCCTCGCTGCGCTTCGACGGCGCCCTGAACGTAGACCTGACCGAGTTCCAGACCAACCTGGTGCCCTACCCGCGTATCCACTTCCCGCTGGTCACCTACGCTCCCGTCATCTCGGCGGAAAAGTCTCAGCATGAGCAGCTGTCCGTTGCTGAGATCACCAACGCCTGTTTCGAGCCGGCCAACCAGATGGTCAAGTGCGACCCGCGCCACGGCAAGTACATGGCCTGCTGCATGCTGTACCGCGGAGACGTCGTCCCCAAGGACGTCAACGCCGCCATCGCCACCATCAAGACCAAGCGCAGCATCCAGTTCGTCGACTGGTGTCCGACCGGCTTCAAGGTGGGCATCAACTACCAGCCGCCGACCGTGGTGCCCGGCGGCGACCTGGCCAAGGTGCAGCGCGCTGTCTGCATGCTGTCCAACACCACCGCCATCGCCGAGGCCTGGGCGCGCCTGGACCACAAGTTCGACCTGATGTACGCCAAGCGCGCCTTCGTGCACTGGTACGTCGGCGAGGGCATGGAGGAGGGCGAGTTCTCCGAGGCCCGCGAGGATCTGGCTGCCCTCGAGAAGGACTACGAGGAGGTCGGCATCGACTCGGCTGAGGGTGAAGACGAAGACGAGGAGTACTAAGCGCTTGACAGAAAAAGAAAAGACAAGCATGGCTGGAGCAGGAGGCAAGAAAGCGGGTCGGATATTCAGTCTAACTCCGCAGTCTCTAACAAATGCTCAGATTATACTTTTTCGTTTGCATGGAGTCGGGGACCAATCTGACTGGAACGAACTGAATAAAATGCTCTGAATCAGAGGAAATACAAAACAGCAACAAAGCCTGTCTTTAAACCAGAGTAATGAACGTTCGAATAATGAAAACCAGTTATTTGAGTGCACGAATGTCATCACATGATGAGCCAATGAGCCAATGTCAAACATTTATTGCTCCTCGAATATTGCCATTCTTGCTGCGCTTCCTATTCATAGTCACGTAAGCACAGCATTGTGATAAATGAACAGATTTCCTGCCAAAGGCTAAACGGCTTAGAGTTCCCATGCATAAGTGGCAACGTAATGCAACGAAAATGAATAAGCGCATGGTGGAAAGGACGGGTTTTTATCCGCTGCACAACTGACTGCTCACTGCAGTGCCTGTCCGGTTGTCCCCGGGGCCCGGGTATCTAGCCTTTCCCCACGAACAGCGAATGCAAAGCCAGAAACGGGGAAAGGAAAGTAGATAGCTCGCTTGACAAGGAAAATGATAAGGAGGAGCAATGGCTAATGCCTATGCAACTATGCTGTTCTTGTAAAAGTCCACATCATTCCCTAGAAACGTTTTGAAAACCCTAGTACACTTATACACTTATACAGGATATATTTTCATGGCATGAGTGGCTCAGCATTCTCGACAAGCTCAAGCCATATCTGTAGCCCAACCACCCCACGGAGCGACAGACCGTCGTCAGCACGGACTCCAGGTCGGCACCGGCTCCAGGGCCAGCTTGTCTCCCCACCGATCGGCGTCACGCGCTCGCTCCGGCGGCTTAGACCGTGCGCCGGCGGCGGAGCGACCGGCGACGGACCGTGACCGGAAGTCGGCCATTTCCGCCGTGACGCCGGTCCGGAGCATTCCCAGGAGCGCCAAAGCGGAGCCGAGCAGCGCCGCCGGCCACTGAACCGAACCGCCGCGGTCCACGTCAGTCCACCGGTACCGACCCAAACATCGGACCAAGAGGCTTGGAGAGATATGGTCGTTGAAATTCACCTGCAGTATAAAGAACCTGTAACTGCATCAAAAACAGCCCAAATTCAATTAAACGGTTCTATTCCCCATTACTCAGCCTGTCAAATTAGGCAATGATTGGCATCGTCTCTTCATATTTCATCGAGCACGGACTGGAGGGCGAAGCCAAGACAAACACCACACAGTGCACACAGGACGGTGCACGGTGCACACCCAGTCTGACATGCTACTCGAGAGACGGCGGACCAAGTATCGTAGGCGAACAATAATCCAATCCAAATACTGCACACCAAGTAGCAAACATCTGCTTTCCGTATGGTCCAAAAGACGGGCGGTTCAGGCATTCAGCGCCACAGTTTCCTCATTACTCCCGGTGGGAGTGTGGTGCAGTGTCACCGGTCTTGGCGACAACCCCAGTCGGCCGGCGGTCAGTCGGTCGGTCCGGACGGCAATTACACCGTGGGAGGGCCGTGATGACGGCGAAACGAGACCCATTGTGACCTGATCACCGACCAGCCAACTTTCCAGCGTGGTGGGAACTAAGAACAAACAGCAAACGTCCGAGCAGGGCCACTGGAACAAACACTGGGCGTCTGGTCAGACTTTCCGGTCACGGCCAGCCAAAGCATGGTGCGAAAGGCGCCTGATCTCTGCAAGGATATTAATCAAGCTCGTTTACGTTATCGGTGGAAAGTCCCTACTCCTTACTTATTCACAGATGCCTTATAACAATTTTCTGATCAACAGTATGAAGAAAAACGGCACGGATAACAAAGACCTTTTAACCTTCAAGTCCAGCTCATTGCCGGATAGACCAGATGATGACACCACGTCACCCGAAGGTTAGATGGAAAGCACATCACGCCGTCAACAGTCCCGGAACGAAACATGCCCAAAGTCACCCGGGGCACCCAAAACTAGTTCCGGTGACGCCATCGTGCACGACAGTCAAGTCACGCCAGCGTCTCAGTACGAGGGAAGCGACAAGAGATCGAGCCGCACAAAAACATCCCGTATAAGGCCAGAACGCTGCGTCCGCAGATGGCCGATAGGCAGATATGCAAATGGCTGAGGGGATAGCGGCGGCTTTAGCATGCAACTGAGCGAGGGGGACGGGTGGCCGGTAGTGATGGAGGTGTTTTTGAGCGATAAAAACTGGTGCCGGCCGCCCCTGGCCGGACCGTGACACACTTCGCCGGTGCGTGATGAACAGAGACCGCTCACATCGGCGTTTGTTCGCCAGACAGCCGGCGTCGCTCAATGTTGATCTCTTGAAGCAAGAATGGAATGAATTGAGACTTTTTTATTACGCAACTTCGATCTTTCTACGCACATAAGTTTTATATATATATTTATACGAGACTTATTGTAATCCGGTTTACTTTTTCAGAACATAAATGATGAATGATGATAGCCGTTCATTTTGCGGTGACCACCATTTATGGAACTAAAGATAAATCGCCTGACACAATGTATTGCGTACGAAGTACCCAGTACACACGGACTGGCTGAAATGAAAGATGAAATCAAATGTCAAAGCTGTATTTTCATCGTTGCATGAATACCATATGAGCCAGAGGTAAAGCGAGGCCTGTTGCCTCGCAAGGTAAGACTCCGAATGGGCATTAACCGATGATCCCAAAGAACATAGTTATTAACATGTAAGCGTAACAACGATGTAATCAGCCTCTGTAAAGTTGAACCTAGACTATGTAAAATATAGTTCACTTAATAAATTATTACTTCGCATAAAATGGAAACAGATTCAGTGTTCAGTGTTCCAACTCTCTTCCCCGACGACGTCTTCGTCATACAAAGACACAACCAAACCCACAAATCCCAAGCCTCAACCGTGCCTCAACTAACGCCATGTCACGTCCAAAGTGTGGCAGTACATCAAACTAACACCTACCTAAACAGGAAGTTTCCCCGGCTCCCGCTACGACTTCCAGGTGACATGGTGTCACGCCTACAGTGATCATATCTCTGTTGGCTTAATACACCAAAAGGACACACTCGTTGATTCGCTGAAGACTTTGTGCGTTGTTCGTTGCATTGTACCATTGCACACATGATCGATAAACATCAAGCAGGAAGTAGATTAGAATTATGGTTGAAAAGTACGCATTTGTATCAAAGCGCATAACAGGAGAGAATGTTCGATAAGTGGGCAGAATTTCACCAGACGTTAAATTTCTTAGGAATGCTTGGAATGTGAACGCGAGTTTTAATAAGTGGCATTGAAAAGTAGCGATATGTTCGAGGTGTTCAATGCAGAACGTGTCGGACTCTGTATACAATCAAATGACCATCGTAGCTCAATATCTACCAGTAACACCCTGCCTTTGTCCATCTATCTTGGACGGAACGCGTTGTCCGGCAGATCTACATTATATCACAGTTATCATATACGAGGAACACAGATCTAACATCATTGGCGGCCGCAGCCCGTACTACAGCTGCACTATACTTAACACCGCGTTCCATCACTACTTGTACTGACCTGGGGTCGCTGCTCTGCATAACGTACACACCTTCACGTTTAGCCTCTCGCAGCTACAAACAACCCCAATGTTCAAACCTGCACAGCCTCCGTGGAGACATCCGTATCGTCCCAGCTGTCCGCCACGGCCGTCGTGCGGGGCCGCTTCCAGATGCGGTCGTACTCGTCCCGACTGACGGGGGACGAGCCTGGCCGCTTTAGAGAGTCCTCCGTTACTACACAGGTCGCGATTTGACTCGGGCCCGCATCGAAAAGGGCTCCCTCGCCGGTCCTCTCCATCTCTCCGCCTTCACCGAGCCCCGCTTCATGACAGCCGTAAAAGTTGAGCACAGGCGCTGGCGGTGGAGCAGCGGCAGGCGGCGACAGCTCGGGGACGTCCAGGTCGCACTGACACTCAGCGCTGTCGGACGGAGCGTCCGGCAGTCGCAGCTCCAGAATATCGCCGCTAGAGGACTCCTCGAACGTATCTTGCATGGCCCGCAGCGGCGGTGTGTGGGGCGCCTCCGCCGGGACCAGCGCCCCCTCTGCTACCACCGGCGGTCTGACGTCTCGCCCCCGACTCTCCGGCGGTCGGAAGGTGCGATGCGGCGACAACACTCCACTGGAGGCCACCACAGAGTCGGCCGACACCGGGCTGAGGGAGAGCTCCGGCGCCGGGGCGGCGGCGGGCCGGCACGGTGTGCTGGCGGCCACGGCGGCCGGCACGGGGCGGCGCGGCGAGCCGGCCAGCGTGGGGAACTCGTCCACCAGTTCGCAGCTGCCCAGCGACTCGTCGACCGTGGTGGCGTCGAAGTCGATGAAGTCGGACTCCCTGCCGCTCTCGGAGCCGGCAGAGGCGTCCGCGCCGGCCGGGTAGAACGTGTCGTAGATGGACCGAGCCGACACCTGGTGCAGGAACAAGGACACGATAACAACCATAGGTATGACACTTGGCTCACCAAGAGCATTAGTAGTATATGAAAGCTGGGAACATAGGCTTCTGTACATAATTCCAACGTATTGTTGTCTCATGTCAATATAGACAACGGACACCCTACACACAATATACGTCCTGCATGCTGCTTAGTGCTTGGATATAGGTCAAAGAATATGGGGTGCAAGGGCTAATGCAAATGGAAACTTTCCAAGAAACCGGAGGTCATGTATTTCAGGAATAAGGAACAAAATATCTGATGTTGATCTATGCATCAGCCTTGGTAAAAACTACAGTTACTGTGGAGTCAAGATATACTACGTAAAAAGAGGAGAGTAGAGCTGACCACTGACCAGTGACCACAACACCAATAAAGATGTCAAATCTGCAAACATCAACATAAACTTTAAAAAAAAAATGGATAACAGGATAGGAATGCTTACCAAAGTATGTCTCCTTCCAATGTTGGTCTGGACAAAGGATTCTCGACTGGCGCGAGGAAATACGACACTTTTCGGAAAAGGAATAGTGGATTCGAAAATCGCGAACAAACCCGTCAACAATGTCATAGGTATGCATGTAAATAAGCGCAAAAACTGAAATCAAGTGTCCTTAGGTATGCCAACAAGTAAAAGTGAATGAATGACATTATCATCATAACCATATTCATAAAACCCAGGGGACAATTTACATGCCGTCACAAGCAAATAAGCACTGCCAGGCCTCAACGCAGAATTCTGGAAAAGTGCATGCGTTTCATGGTAGTTATAAAAGTGTATATCTTAACTCAATAGCGAATTATAAATATTGCATTCTTTACTTCAAGTATGCTAAAAGAAAAAATCATAAAAATATATTGAGTCAGCATCAGAGTCTTACATTTGTGTGATTTCCGCGTCTCTATCTATCGCTGTCAAATCCCTCCCGCCACATCCCCTGCCGAACTCACCTCCCTGGCCTTCACGGCGTCTAGATTGAAGTTGGCGTACCACGCCTCGCGGGACAGTTTGAGCAGACTGTTGAGCCGGTGTCGCGGCTCCGGGGTGAGCAGGCGCGCCACCAGAGCACGCGCAGGAGCACTGACGTGACAGGGCAGCCGCGGCTGGGCGGACAGCAGCAGACAACGCATCTCCACGTGGTCTTGGGCGGCAGGCACCGGGTACTGCGAGAGCAACGAGAGGTGCCAGGCTGACTAAGATTGTGATCCACGACAATTCGATTGGAAATGTGATACTGATTTGTGGAAAATCAGCCGGTAAAAAAAAATCCAGAGCAAGATTGCTACATTATAAACTAGGGCAGTTGCAGTGAACGGCCTTTTCCCCGCCAGTTTCCCTAATGGCCATGTAAGACACCGATTGCAAGCAGAGATACCGGTCGGTGACTCACGTTTCCGGAGAGCAGACAAAAGGCCACGACCCCGAGCGACCACCAGTCCACGCTGTGGTTGTAAGGCTGCGGCTCCAGCACCTCCGGGGCTGGCGGATAGAGAGCAGGGAACTGTGACCGACAACCAACGACGCACCCAGACACTAAGCACACATATTGGCAGCAACATATCTCACACTGCACCGTATCCCAGCATGCTGTAAGACGTACGTATATTTTACATAAGAAGAGCATACCAACATTCACAAGAGAAACGTTGCTGTGTATGTAAATACCACATTATGTACGTTATGAAGCACACAGCGACCCGATAGGCTCAGAACGTCAGCGAAGCACCACAGACAGGCTCTCTTTCACTCACCCATATACTGAAGCGTGCCACACAGAGTCTGGGTCCGGTTTCCGAAACGTAACCACTTCGCCAGACCGAAATCTATTAGCTTTACATGCATTTCTGAGTCCAGCAGAACATTTTCCAACTTCAGATCGCGGAATATCACACCAGCATTGTGGAGAAACTCTGTGAAAACAAATATGCCCGCATCAACTTTAGTCAAATATGTTGGGGGGGGGGGGCTTTAGGGTGCACCGTTGCACCGTGTGCAATTTGGTGCAATGCATAATACTAATAAGTGCTACCACTGTATTCACCCTAAGAATAAGGACGCATTTGACCTCGCGATGTTAAGGAGGAATACATAAACTGCTTGCGGTGACACTGCTAGCGGTGTCATTCAATATTTACAAGTTCATACTAATTAAAATGATCTTCATAATCACCTAGCGCTATCGCCATTTCGGCCACGTAGAGCTGGACGAGCTGTTCATGCAGGGAGCCGTGTCGCAGCCACAGGTCGCGCAGCTCGCCTCCCGGCACCAGCTCCTGAACTGAACGGAAACGGGGGCGGTCAACGGTCAGTGCACTTTGCCGGAGGGTAGTATTTAGATTCCCGGTGAACTAATCAGGTAAAGATAATAAAAAGCCTGAATAGCATTACTTTCAAACAAAAAGGATAACGTGATGCCGTATTCGAGTGCTGAACAATAACTAACATCGATGAAAAGCGATGACTGAATACCGACACAGCATGACTTGTTCAGCTCGAGCTTTTCATCAAAATCAGATAGACACTATATTCTTATCACACACAGGATTATCAAGGATGAGATCTGACCTGTCAGTCCTGTCCCGCCCCCGCAGCACTCCTAAGACCATTTCACCCACCCGTTCCTTCCCTGCGCCTCACTCACGGACGTAGAGCTGTTTGCGCGTCTGCCAGCGGTCCGGACAGGACACGATGTAGGGGTGGTGTCCGCAGGCCACCTGGATGCTGACCTCGTCCCTGACCTGGCCCACGGCTCCCTCACGTACCACCTGACGTCAGACAACACTCAGGTCAGATTAGGCCAGAGGGTAGCGATGGTGTGCGCCGGAGACGCGTGACCGACTTGGTATGTTAACGATCGAAACGTTTTATCGGCCGAATAAGACGTGAAAAAAGGAGAGTGTGCATGCATCTAAATGAGAGGACCAAGACAAATTACAAGAGGGAAATTACAAAATGAATAGTAATTTGGCCAGCCATCAATAGAAAAACACGACCACTCACATGAGCTTTCGATAGGATTTTTAAGGCGAACAGTTCCCCAGATTCTTTGTGCTTGACCTGGTACACCTTGCCGAATGCCCCAGTACCCAGCGTTTTCTCCACCTGTGACAAAAGCATAGCGACGTCAAAGATCATCAGGGAAAAGTCGAAAGCGGGGTTATCAACAATGTAGCAAGGCTACGTTTTTGTTAGAGCATAACGAGACAATAAACAGTAAGGAAGACGCAAAGCACACAGCAAGACGTCTTAACGGTTGATAAATATTTCAATCGTAAGTGCAACAAGATGGATAATGGGTTCCAGTGGCAAACTAAAACAGCACAGTTATCAAAAAATCTACCTCTTGTTTGCACGTCATAAAAGCGTTTTGTAAAGGAAACTTGCAATGACAAAGACGTCACCATCTTTCAATTTGAAATCATTTTACGAGAAACTCTAAACTCAGCATCGTTTATACTTACGCTGAATATTGTCTGGTGGCAGTGTTTCCGGACGGGAAAGTCTGGCAGGAACAGCGACTCGACCAGGCTGACGGGCCAGGCGGTCTTACAGCCGACCAGCGGGTCCTCCAGCGTGGCTTGGCTCCATCTGTCGCGGGCAGCGGGCACACACTCAGAACAAACAGGCGCGACAGATGGCGAAACTTTGCACGGAGGATAATTATCATGAAGTGACAGGCGAACAAATTTTAATTTTTAAGCTAAGAATCTATAATCCTCCAAACCATAAAACGTTAGCCGATACAGAAACAAAAGCCAGGCCAAACACACTAGTAATGCCTGAGATAACGGTAAACCAAACTACCAAAACAATTCGGGTACATTATCCCAGTAATTGCGGACGTACCGTGTCCGCGACACCCGCGACCACGGTCTGACGGGGCTGCGCGGGGAGGCGGGCCCGGACCGGCTGCTGCCCCAGCTGAGGTTGGACAGACGCGACAGGCGACCCCCCAGCACCGACAGGCGGCCGCTGACATTGTGCCAGCTGAGCTAGAATCAGACACAAATAATGTCAGAAGAGTGCTGAGCTGAACTCAGGCAATCATTGTCAGGAAAAAATGGAATGACTGCTGCTGAGAAAAAACAATAACATTCATTGCAGAACATCTCAAATCAGCACAACACCTTGCAACACATCACAGCAAAAGATTGAAAACCGAAGATAAAAGAAAGATATAATAAATGCATGTTGACATATGAATACCATTTGATTCTAAAAAGGGCAAAATGATAAGAAGGTAAGCAAAAACAGTGTAAGACTTAGACATGATTATAATCATACCTGGCTTTGACTGGATGTTTCATCAGCAAATGAAACATGCTTTGGCCCACTGACAAGCTCTCGAAGGTTGACGGGTTCACTTTGAGTAGATGGTTTCATATGAGAAGCACCCATCAATCTGAAAACATGTTCACAACATTTCATGCATTACATACAGCTAAATGGGTTATATAGGCCAACGAAATTCAAATAGATACTTGATAGAGAAAATAATACAGCTCCAGTTCATCACACAAAAATAAAATGCTTTTGATTTTACTGACACCATAATATGCTGCTCATCAGTCATCAGATCATTTAACAGGGGTTAGCTCCGGAAGCCTTTTCTCTCAGATAAGTGGACGCGATACCGCAAATACTGGCATGTTATTACCGTTTTTCTTCTGTAGTAGTGAGGGCTGCATTTGTGCCCATATATCAATGGTCATCAAAATTATATTTATTGACCCATCAATTTTTGGATCTTTGCCTCGTAGTTTCCCCAACTGAGTTCACATTTTACATCACACGTGTGTGACGTCCACTTCCAGGCATCAAAGATCTTGAGCTTTTTGATAGTACCAATATCATGCTTAATAGTCTAACTGTGGCTGTTTCTTTATCCTGAGCACCTACTTGCTAATGCTTTAAAGGATGGAATTTAAATTCAATAAAATTGAATTGAAATAGTTAAATTTCCAAATAGTCCAAATCAAAATTCAAGTTGATACATCTGAAAAACTAAAACAACTTACCAATTATCCTTGATGTGGAAAAAATAAAGACGCCATATATTTATGGGTGCTCCCAATGCAAAAGCAACAAAGAAAAGAAATTGCCAAAATTCAACATACACAATTTTTTACACGGACCCAAGCTCGGCAAACTCGGCGCAAAATACGCAAGGTCACACTAATCAATGTGGTGGTCAAGGAAATCGGTAAGCAAATGACGTCACCAACTCTAGTGTAAATTTTATTCGCTAGACTGAACTAGCCTTTCACATTATCATTAGTGATCAGTACCTAATCCTAATGTTAGTAGACCGCAAATAATTTCCCGACAAAACGCGACTACTGGGGTTTGTTAACAACTTCGCACTTAAGCAAAAAGCCCAGAGTCATGGTATTGCGGAGCACTGGCGGATCCAGGGGGGGCCACGGGGGCCATGGCCCCCCCCAAAGGCCTAAAGTGGCCTGTTTGGCCCCCCCAAAACGTAAGAAAAATTGGCTAAGAAAATATACTTGATGGAGGTTTTTAGCAAAGATTACTTTACTTATAGTTTTTAGCCACTTGGTGAAGTAAAGCTTTCCACAGCATAATATGGAAGCAATATGGTAGCAGTGAGGGTCAGTCAAAAGTTGCGCGAGTGGAGTCGACCTTCAAAAAAGACTTGTTGGCACCAGCCCCCTCCAAAGTCATATGGCAGCATGGGCGTGACTTTTCCTACTAGCCCATAGGGTTGCGTGTTAAAATGGGACTTTTTGCGCTCGGTTTTAAAGGTCTCGTAGTGTGGGCAGCCACGTATAAGGTATGTTAAAAGATAGCTACAACATTTTTATTTCCATTTTTGGGACGAAAAGTTCAAGCCCATCCAACCGTTTTCGAGATATTCGTCCATATATGACCCCATGTTTTTGACACATCCGAAGGTCCTGTGTTCGAATCTCGGACAGACCAAAACTTTTATCGTAAATGTGCGGCAAACCATGGCTGCAATGCAAAGTAGGGGTAAGCGCGCTGGTGATGGAGAGTTGTAAGCTGGTATACCTGACCTTTGATTCAAGCCGGATTTTGTGGCACCAACATCATTTTCAGGTCAGGTCAGGTCACTGACCTATGGCGTCATAAGTTAACCTCTGCACGGTCTCGAAGACGTCGCAACATCGTAACTCCATCAATGCAAGGAGATCTATCACAGGTAGATGAAACTTGCAGAACTGATCAAACTCCCTAATTTTCAAAAGTTGTTAGCTTCGGATTTCCCCTAAGGGTCACGTAAGGTCAGGTCGGTCAGGTGATCTGACCATTACCTATAAGCCAAAGGGGGAAAAAGGGTTGTTTTGGCGCTGACAGTGATCTTAGACGGAAAAGACACGAATGGACTCAGAAAGACCTGCCGAATTGAATCATGTGCAACTTGACCTAATCATGAGGTCATGACCTGACCTGACCTTGGAACATCCTAAATTGACCTCCCCCATACAAAAAGCATATCATTCGACGTGGCTGAGCATGACGAACACGATGGTGTCAAAATTGCAGCTCTGATACTATGTTGGACGACCACCGACCAATCCATCTACTGGTATGCTAATGCTTTTATTATCTATCGACGATGAACATTGAACATTCTCATGTATGTAAACATCCCACTTTGGGTTACAGAGTAAGTGGTTCCCAATCGTGCAAATTACATGTTCCACACATCACATTACCGCTCGTTCCAATGCAAATTAACTTTGGCTTTTTACAAATAAACTTTGGCATTGAAAGATGTCACGGTGTTACACTAAAGTTAAACATTGATCACAAGATAGGTACCTACAGCTCATCCTTAACACATAAGACGGAGAACACTATGGTAACCCTCTCAAAAAAGTTTTGGCCATAATAGGCAATGAGGCATAGCTGAGAGCAGGATCTTCCATCTGGGAACACATCAAGATGAAATTACATGAATCACACTTCAATAAAAACAAATTCAGGTGGTACTTATGTTTAGAAAATCAGGATGAAAGAACGTGTACCTATCTGAAAACATGACAAGCATTATCAGAGGAGTAATGCATGGTTATTTAAGTGACCTGTTAATCTTGGGTGGTTGAATGTTAGGGGGATCTTAGAATCTGTAAGGTCGAGAGATGTTACCTTCATAAGGGTTTCCCTTTGTGGTCACACATTTTTGATGTTTACGTAAATGAACAATGGGTGGGCGGTGCACACCCAAAGCCACAAGTTCACACAAGCTGGCGCCTATGTTGAAAGCTCAGCTTCCTTCCTGTTCTGATTTATACAGCTGATGGCACCTTTGGTTAGCTTTGTTTGAGGAAGCATTCACTCGAGGTTCGAGGTGCAGGTCTTATCCTGAAAAAGGATCAGAGGTATTTAGCTAGGGAAGTAATGAATGAAATTGATTCAGGCTGCTCTGAGGATGATTGACCACAAAGACATGGCTATTGTGAAAGCCCTGAAATAACTTTTAAACTGGTATGTGAGTGTTAAATGGAATATCAAGAATGGTAAGAGAGCTAAAAATTGACCTAAAAATTATCATCCATGTTGAGTTTCAATCAACTAAATTTGACATTATTTCACTTAATTTAAAATTACAAGATGTTGCATGATTATCACTAACAAGTGGCAACAAATGCTACTTTTTACATACTATCCACTTTCAACTGGATATAGAATGCATGTGTTTTGATTTCATTATCGCACCAACACAGTTGTACGAGATGCTTACACAAAGTATGATGTTACACGTTGATGGTAGGTATTCATCTGGGACAGTTATTGTTGACAGATATTATTAAGTTTGTTCAAAAGACCAGCTTTATTTCTTAGTATTAATAGCTTTTGGAAGACTTCAGTCTTCCTTCGTCAGCCTGTCAGAGCTCTAAAAATGCATACAAACGACCAAAATAGAAAAGAAAACACACAAATATTGCAAGTAGAGCAAGATAAAGCTGGCATAAACAATCCTTGCAATACAATTATACTAACTGTGCTCAAGTTAAATCGAAAGATGTCTTCAGGTGTCCTTTGATAAAATTCACCAAACCTTTTATAAGCACATTGTTATGTAACAGTGAGAGAATAAGAAAGCATGAGGCTGGCCCATCACCCAAATCAAAATTCAAGCCCAGCACTCAGCAGTTTGCAGATTTGCACACAACTGCCCAGAAAACCCTTTCAGACTTTTCCATGCATGATGAAGAACTGATTTTTATGCATACGATAGTTATTGATACTTAGTTAGCACAATTCTTAAGTCTTTAAATGAAGAGAGAACACCAATGAACGCCCCGTGCGAAACCATAGGTCGCATTGTGTATAAATATTACGCGCAATGTATCGAAACGCGAGCGCCAGCTGCGCCGCGCTTGAGCGCAGCCATATCCTGGGATAATTTTCGGTATATAGTTGTAACCTCTCAGTTCTAGTTGTTTTTCTAGATGATATAGTATGATTCTAGTATATACTAGGAAAAACTTTGGAGTACCCGACTCTTTAGTGCCCTGGTTGGCACGTGTTTATGGCGCGGTAACTGGGAGTTGGCGGTGTTTCGCGTGGTGTGGCATCACTGGCGGATCCGGGGGGGGGGGGGGCAGGGAGCCTGAGGTGCCCCTGACAGACCCGTGGTGCCCTTGGTAGGTCTGTGGTGCCCCTGGACCCTGGCAGGCCTGTGGTGCCTCTGGCGGGCCTAGGGTGCCCCTGCTAGGCTGCTGATGCCCCTGGGACCTGACAGGACTGTGGTGCCCCTGACAAGCCTAAAGTGCCCCCAACAGGCCCGTGATGCCCCCGACAGGCCCAAGGTGCCCCTGCGTGATGCCTGCGAGGCCGGTGGTGCCCCTGCGAGGTCGGTGGGGCCCCTGACAGGCCCATGGTGCCCCTGCGAGGCCGGTGGTGCCCCTGCTAGACCGGTGGTGCCCCTGGCAGGCCTGTGGTGCCCCTGCTAGGCCGCTGGTGCCCCTGGGCCCTGACAGGACTGTGGTGCCCCTGACAGGCCCAAGGTGCCCCTGTAAGGCCTGTGGTACACCTGCTAGGCCTCTGGTGCCCCTGACAGGCCCATGGTGCCCCTGCAAGGCCGGCGGCGCCCCTGGCAGGTCTCTGGTGTCCCTGACAGACCTGGGGTGCCCCTGACAAGCCTAGCCTGTGGGCCCCTCACAGGCCCGTGGTGCCCTTGTTAGGCCTGTGGTGCCCCTGGCGGGCTGGTAGTGCCCCTGCTAGGCCGGTGGTGCCCCTGACAGGCCTGTGGTACCCCCGGGCACTAAGGGGGGTCATGACCCATGTGGCCCCCCTTGGATCTGCCACTGGTACATATTATATTGATTTGTAATGGCGTTATGGCTTATGCAATATGCAATTGCAGGCACTTGGTATCCCTCACTTATCCCTCATTGGGGGCTCTGGCGGGCTCCTGAGGGCCCACGTCTAATCTCCGGGAGCCCTAGACAGGCTCCTTTGGGTCCTTTCAGTCCACTATAGCATAAGAGGTCTCCATGCGAGTCCTATACATCTGAGGACGTACCCTGACGTCTGAGGTACTCAACTGCAGCTCCAATGGTCTCTTACACTGGCGGATCCATGGAGGGGGCATTTAGGGCCATGCCCCCTTCCCAGAGGCCTAAAGTGGCCCGTTTGCCCCCTCCCCCAAGCGATAATGAAGCACAGTTCAATCAGTGCCTGGCCCAGGAGCCGAGTTAGACCACCTCCCGTTTTACCATCTCCCGGCCCGCAAAGGGACCCAAGCACTGACTCGAAGCGGGTTAACTGGTCGACAAAAGCAATAGTAAGTGTTTACAAAGTAATATAAAGGCATGGGTCGGGTGGGCTACCATTTATATATTTTTATTTTTAGTTAAAAAAAAATTCATAGTGTCAGCCGAAAAATAAGTGGCCTAAATCCGATGAGAAAACAGGATTTGGGGGTACCCTAGGTTTGGCTCCTGCATGAGTTGCCCCCCCCCCAAAACGCAAGTCTGGATCCGCCAGTGTTGCGGAGCCGGTACGGTACCGCATGGACTACATTCTCGGACCGTGTTTCCGTCTCCGATCATCGGCAGTTCATCACAGCTCCCGTGGACCTCCACGTGCCACCCACAGCTCTCATGGACCTCCACAGCAGTATCTCAGACCTCGACATTAGAGTTTGAGTTGCAATGCAAAGTTTCCCCCAAAGGCTGCTACCGGCACCGCCCCGCCCCACACATTTTTTTGGGGATACCGCCTACCGGCATGCTACCACGCCCAAAGCAAAAACACCACCAAATTACCGGCATACTAAAAAACCTGCATTGTTGATTCCAGTTTACCCCTACAAGAGATGCCACATTTTCCTCTTAGTGTCCAAAGTTTGAATCATATGCTAATAATTTTTTTTTGTGCAAAACCAAAAATACCGGCATGCTACCGGCAAGACATGCCAGATACCACAAAAAACCTGCGGTAGTGAAAAATTACCGGCATGCCGGTAATGCAGTAGGGAAACTTTGCAACTCTACTCGACATCTCACCCACAACTTCCTTGGACCTCCACGTGCCACCCAGACAGCTCTCACATGGACCTCCACTGTCCACAGCTATCCCAGACCTCGACATGTCCCACCCACAACTTCCTTGGATCTCCACGTGCCACCCGCAGCTCTCATGGACCTCTACAGCTATCCCGGACCTCGACATCTCACCCACAGCTACCATGGACCTTCTCAGCTCACCCAAAGCTCCTGTGGGCCTCAACATGTCACCTAGAGCTGCTTCGGACCTCCACTGTGCTCCGCATCTCACCCACAGCTATTGACCTCCACCTCTCACCCAGCTTACCCAGGCCTCTCATCTCATCCGCTGCTGTCATGGACCCCCACAGCTCCCATAGACCTCCCCATCTTACACACAGCTACCATTGACCAAAGCTGTAACCTCACACCCCCCATGGACCTCCACATATCTTACCCACATCTCCCACAGACCTCAGCATCCACGGTTTCGGACCTCCATGGTAGCTGTGGGTGAGATGAGGAGGCCTATGGGAGCTGTGGAGGTTCATGGGGCTGTGACAGTCAATGGGAGTCCTACGGACCTCCACAGTTTCCCCGTATCTGCATAGCTCTTCTGAGGCTCTTCTGAACTACACCCTCGATTCAATAGATCTTTATTGCTTCCCAAATTTTCACAGCCCCGGGCTCCATGGCCCTCTTCACAGTCCCTGGTCTCTCACAACACTCAGGGACCTCCACCGACCACAACACCGTAAGCGTATCAGCCGAGCTGATTGGCGCGCCGGTTTGAGACCGCCACTCGTATTGGTCAGCTTATGTGACGCAACAGGAGCCTCGACAGACCAGGGTCACGGGAGTTCGGCCGCTCCGACAGCTGTGTTACGGAGCGCCGCGCTGCTGTCCCGTGTGTCGCTGGGCGGCGGGGTGCATGTGTTGTTGGGCGGCCGACGGACTATACACGGTCGGCGGGTTGGTAGCGGTAGAGTTGGGGACGGTTGGTGAGAACGGTGAGAGGGTGAGGTCCCGGCGCCGAGAAAAGTGAGAGGCGGCGGAGCTCGGTTCGGAGGTGAGTGCCGAAACTGGGACCACAGAATACCTGCACTGACGACTGGTAACTTTTTAAGACGGTTCGCCGCTCTTCCGGCATGTCAGACCTCAGTTTCGGTAAAATGTGTTGTCAGCGCATGAAGACTAGATTACGCCACATACGAGTACTTACATCGTTACCGATTTAGTCTTGTGGACATAGTATGTACCTATAGTCGACTTCAAGACGTTTTCGATTTTCCCAAACTGGTCCAAATTGCAGGTAGACGGTGCTCTACCGACTGATGGTTGAAATGCGATGTCTTATTAGGTACCTGTTTACGCATGTAAGCTCTCTCTACCCTTCATTTTTTCAGTCAGAGCTCGTTTATCCTTTATCATCGCTGGAGCCAGTCTGAGCACCCGTGGGTGCCCCCCCCCCCCCTGCTGACCGTCTCCTCCCAGCCCGCTGCGCCGGCGCGACGCCACAGCCCGTGCAGCGTGCATCCTCCCCTCCCCTCCCCGGTATGACCGTTGCTACGCCCCTGTCTGTGGGCCGGGCGGCACACGGCGGCAGCGGCCGGCCGGCCGGCTCCCCGGCCCGGTCCGCCTCCGAAGGTCACACTACCGGCGCTCGGCAACGCGGGACCGCTGTTTGTCGCTGGGTGCCGGCCGCCGTCAGTTTTTGTGAGCCGGGGAGGCGGTGCAGAGGTGCAGCTGGACACCACGTGGTGAGCGCCTAGGTGAGGCAAAGGGACGAAGAGAGGTTCAAGTGCGTGGAAAGCTGTTGTTTGGTGATTGGTAACCATCCGGCGCCTTATGGTGTTTATTATCTGAGCTGGGGTTCGTAGACCTCTTGTCAGTCACGCACGGCGTGAGTCAGTGGTCATATGGTTTCATATGTCAAACCATTGACGCGAGGCCGCAGCCTATCTTTGAATACGTTGAATACATTCAATTCGATTATTTTCCCCGACCCAACTAATCCCGATCGCAGTGCCATCCCACTTTTGGTTTCTGGGACCGCCCGTGCGATCCGGCGGGCCTCGTGGTGATGCAACTCGGGATAAATAGACGCCTCGATTTCCGTCGTAGAGCCGATGGCCGCCGGCCACGGTGACTTCGGCTCGGTCAGCTGAGTAGGCCGGTCGTTACCACAAAAAGGGCCATTTAGCGATATCGTAAACAAACGGAAAGATACATGAAGGCTAAGGAGCTTAATTTGAAATGTCACTTAGACCCCATAACTTGGAATACGTAGGTACTCCGAATAACAATGTACCTAATTACCCCTACAATTACATCCATTAATTGTGCTTACACAAGTATCCGTGAACGTCTGTCCATCTCCTAGATTGAGATCCACAGCCATGCAACACATTGACTGTCCGATACAAGGAATTGCGAGTGGCACCTAATCCAGTACGGACACCAAATTATCCCTTCCCACCCCTTTAGATCCCCGTACCTGACCTGTTTGTCGCTCTTTCCAGCTGACTACAACCACTGCCACCACAGCCAGCAGCAGCAGCAGCAGCAGCAGCGATGCGCGGTGGTCTGACGCGGCAGCTGCTCAGCTGTCTGGCCCGACCGCGGGGCCAGGTGCGGCCCCTCTACTCGTTTTCCGAGTCGACCCGGGCGCCGGCCACCGTGCCCTTCACCAAGGAGCTGTTCGGCGTGAAGCGCGGCCCGTACGCGGAGGTCACCTCTGACGACATCCAGCAGCTGGCGGCGCTCGTCGAAGGCCGCGTCGAGACCGACAAGGATGACCTGCTGATGCACAACACCGACTGGCTGCGGTCGCTCAGAGGTGAGACGGGCGGAGGGTGCGAGTGCCGGCTTCCGAGACGGTGAGCGGGAGATGTAGAGAGGATGACTGCCGGCTGGTCCTGTGGACAGGGACACGGAGACGACAGTGGCAATATGGTACGTATGTGGAGAACATTGTCGTTGCACAAAAGACAAAAGGCTGCAGATTAAATGACAAACGCGGTAAGCAGAGGTCAGTCAGTGTTAAACGGCATATATCAGTGTCCAATCGGCCTGATAAGCAGTAGGTTGCCGTTGTAAGCCAAATTGTTGACGGTAGGTAAATAACTACCAATGCCGTTGGGTAGCTCAATGGTAAACAGCAGAGCTTTGCTGAGTAGTCCGCCTGAATGTCCCCATCTCTTCACTCTCACAGATCAGTAACCATCACCCTCCTCCTCCCCACAGGCTGCTCACCATGTGTCGTGTTCCCGAAGACCACGGCCGAGGTGTCTGCCGTCCTCAAGTACTGCTCGGACCGGCGGCTGGCCGTCTGTCCCCAGGGCGCCAGCACCTCATTGGTCGGCGGCAGCGTGCCCGTCTTCGACGAGATCATCGTCAGCACCGCAAAAATGAACGAGGTCATCGAGGTCGACACCGATGGAGGTCAGTAGAAAGAGGGATGTGTGTTGAGGGACCGACGGGAGCGATGAGGACGTCACGCCCCAGGCTGAGGCCTCATTCAGGATTGTACAGTGGTGTTTCAAGGGATTTAAAAATCGCTTGTCGGGCTTGACATGGTAATGTATGTCAATGACGGTGTTGTGTGTTGATTGGGCCACGAGCAAATAGAGATGTGTGCTCAATGATTGTTGAGCCCATGGACATAGCGACAAGTTTGATCAGCCCCTACATCCCACTGCCCCAGGCACCCTGACCTGCGGGGCCGGCTGTTTCTATCACTACCCCGTTTCCCTCAGGCACCCTGACCTGCGGGGCCGGCTGTTTCTATCACTACCCCGTTTCCCTCAGGCACCCTGACCTGCGGGGCCGGCTGTTTCTATCACTACCCCGTTTCCCTCAGGCACCCTGACCTGCGGGGCCGGCTGCTCGCTGGACCATCTCGAGCACGCCGCCAAGAACCAGCACCTGTTCTTCCCGGTGGACTACACGATCCGGGAGGCGCAGCTGGGCGGTATCGTGGCGGCCGACATGGCCGGACCGCGCACGGCCCGCTACGGCAACCTGCACGGCAACGTACTCGGACTGGAGGTGGTGAGTGACGAGTGGGGGAGTTTGAGGAGAGAGTTGAGTGTCAGGAGTGGGGGGTGTTGCAGTGTGTTGCAATGAAGAGAAGACGTTTGTGCGTTGATTTATCTGCAGGAGATGGGAAGGGTGACGAAGATACTTGAGAAGTCTCAATCGTGTGACAAGGTGCTTGTGTGATGGGCGATGCGATGTGGCATGAGAGGTATTTTGAGGGATTTACATGCTTCCTGTTTTGTACCATTTTATAACTTGCTGTTCTCTTACACGTGCTTGCTTCAATCGTTTCTCGTATAAACGGCACGGTTTATTCGCAGGTCCTTCCCGACGGCACCGTTCTGGACTCGATGTCCACCATGCGCAAGGACAATACCGGATTCGACCTGAAGCAGATCTTCGTCGGCTCAGAAGGAAGTCTGGGCATCATCACAAAGGTGGGTACATTGTAGTGCCGCCCGCGGCTCGGGTTGCTCAGCATCTGTTCAACTGGCTGTGCTCTCCTAGTATGTTGTTATTGCGTACACTTCTCTGGGGATATTTATAATGCGTTTGGTCTCTCATACGATGCGATTTTAAATGCTTCAATCAATATTTGTTTTACATTAGTCAGATAGAGGACTGAATCCTGCAGCATGCCACCTGGTTTGAGCCGGGATGCCAACTGCTGTAGGGCAATGAGTTCGGTCCCCGTTACCCCACAGCTCCCCCATCCTGACCATCACACACCCCTGTCGTACCCACAGGTGGCCATGGCGTGTCCGTCGCTGCCCAAGCACATCAACGTGGCCATGGTGTACACGGACAGCTTTCACAAGGTGCTCGGCATCATGCGGATGACCAAGGAGCACCTCGGCGAGCTGACCTCAGCCTGCGAGTTTATGGACAACGTGAGTCGCCGACGCCGCTCACTTTGTGTCGAGAGCACTCAGTTTGGAGGAATCCTACTTTTTGTGGAGCTTTGTTTGTGGGTCAGTGGATATCGTTTAAACGACTCGTTATCAGCATAGCTGTTACTTCGAGAGCGGTAAACGAGTCACATGATTTGTGTCATGTGTACATAAGCTTCTTCGTATCAGTCAGATATATGTTTACGTAGGCAAACAGTTCGATTTCCTTTTTCTTTGGTACTCCGAGGCAAAATGTCGATGTTTTGTGAGTCGCATTTACGGAAATGCACACTACATACGCGTCAAATCGACACGATCTCCTAATTTATATTTCCTCTACTACCAGCGTCGTATCCACTCCCACCGGTAACACCGATAACCACCCTTCCCCTTCCACAGGAGGCGGTGATGTCTGTCAAGAAGAAGTACCTGAGCGCCTGGGGCGTGCCCAGTAAGCCGTTCTACGTGCTCATCGAGACGGCCGGGCAGTGCGATATGCACGACGAGGAGAAACTGAAGACCCTCTTCAACGCGCTCAAGGACAAGGAGCTCATCCTGGACGGCCAGATCGGACCCCTCAACTACGACGACCCCACCTTCGTCGAGGTCGGTCAACTGGGGAGGGGGAGGGCGGCCGTGCGTGAGAGTGCTAAGCTAGGAGGGAGGTGGATGCTGGTGACGCTTGTCGCATTTTGCATGCTTTTATCTTCGGATGTTGACGTAAGATGTCATACGAATTATACCTGTATGACCATAAGTTGTGCATCTTTATCGCGTGACGTTTATGTGCATTGTTACCGCACATTGTAAGGGCCATTTTTTTTATTAAATTATCGATGACATTTATAGAAAAGTTGTTGTCACCTGACACATAGAAACTCTCTACACTCTACACTCGAGAGTTTAGACTCTAGAGTCTACACTCTTACTCTCTAGAGACTGTTGCACTTGTTGCCTCCCTCCCGTCCCCCACGAGAGTCCTCTGCAGTTTCCGTCGTAGTTCTAACTTCTGACCCTCTCCACGTCTGCAGCGGTTGTGGAACATCAACACACGGATTCTGGCGGCGCTCTCCCGAGGCGGCAACGTCTACCACTACGACGTGTCGCTGCCGCACGACAAGCAGTACAAGCTCGTCGAGAAGCTACGCAAGGAACTCAGCGGAGAAATCCTCAAGGTAACGACTGCTGGCTGAAATCGCTAGCCCAATAATACAAACGCATTTTATATCAGTTAAATTGTAACACATATTATGCGTTGTTTTTCAATTAATTTTCGTATAAAACACGTAATTCTAGAGCCGATAAAAACAGACGTTCTGATTCAAACAAGTATATATGTAGGTACCACGATCTTCATCTATACCCCGTTCACTACCCACCCACTCCTTGACCTCCCAATGACCGATCGGCCCTCGTGTCGGCCAGGTGGCGAGTTTCGGCCACCTGTTGGACAGCAACCTGCACCTGGCGCTGCAGTCGCACAACTTTGACCCGGAGACGAGCGACGAGCTGGACCGCACCATCACCGACTACGTGACCCGGGCGGGAGGAGCCGTGTCGGCAGAGCTCGGCTGCGGCTTCCGGAACAGGTCAGTGACGGTCTCAGACAGTGAGCACTAGTCGGTGAGGTTAGTGGAAGTGACCTAGCAGGTCAGTGGAAGCGGGTGAGGTCAGGGGGAGTGAGCCAACAGGTCAGTGACAGGCTCAGACAGTGAACAGCCAGTGAGGTCAGGCGGGTAGAGTGTCTCAACAGTCAGTGAGTGCGAACGTGCTTGGTATTGTGGTAGTGGATTGTACTTACTATTTTCTTCAGAAAACAGCTATGAGTTCATCACTGCGGCTTGAACCTCGAAATTTTGTTGGAGACTGAACTTTTTTAAACGGTTGATCATATTTAATCACGCGCATCAATGCATTTTTTGGCTAAGTTCGGGACCATATTTTCTCGGCAGTCAATTTGGGATTCGCGTCGTAACACCATTTACTGCCGAAAACCAGGGTGCCTTTATAACTTCACCAAAGACAAACGACGTACTAAAAACACTCATTCACTGACAAGTGATCGGTTCCTCGGTCCTGGCAGGAACCTGGGCGCCCACTGCAAGGACCCGGTGGAGGTGAAGCTGATGCGTCAGATGAAGCAGCTGCTGGATCCTCACGGCATAATGAATCCCTACAAGGTTTTCCCCGACGGAGCGTGATGCCCTCCTTCGGCCAGGAGGGGCGCCATCTACGAGTAATGAGGTCAGGTCGGATCCAGACCCGAGCAGTCTTCGGTAAGACACGGAGCAGGTCAGCCGTTATCTCACGCCAGCCTCGTCTTAGGTCGGTTCGGGCTGGGTCGGCCAGCCAACCGTCTCGCATCATTTACAGACGATGTTGCTAGATGGTGTGTTTTCAGCTCGTGTTTCCAGACAAGAAAGTATGCTGTTACTGAAGGCTTGTGTTATTAGCATACAAATACTATTTTATATTCACTTTGAGGTGGCAAGACTATCATTTCTTCCCTAAAAGCAGACAACTATTTTTTTAATGTGGGTGCTTACAGACCGGAAATCGCTAATGAAACGTGGGCCCAAAATGGTGAGACTGTGACCATGCAATAAGCTTATGTGGTGAAGTGGCGTTTGTGAGCTTCCAAATGTCCCTCCGAATACGTACCGAGTACTGAGTGAGCCGAATTCAGCTCACGGCTGGTATGTTCAGCCGCTACTGTGTGGATGGGTGTGCCAACACGTAAATAAAACAGCTGTTTATTTTGATCTGGTGTCATTTGCTACTACAGTTTGTCCCTAGCACTGAGAACAGACGTGCCACGCGTCTTGAATGCACGTCCCAACCTAAGTTTTAACACATGTCAATTTCGGACATTATTTACTGACGATGGCGAGGTTTCGAAGGCAGGCTGCAAAGGCATGTTTTGTTTTGTCGGAGAAACTGCAAACTGACATCGTAAATGACTAGATATATGACGAGGCGTCAAAGTTGAAACAGTGACCCTGTGTGGATGTTGATCGAATTGGCGTGATGCGTTTACCGTTTCAATGTATAACAGTGCATGCTGATAACATCAGAAATTTAATTCCGAATCAGTCATTTATGCAAGGTTGGTTTCTTCTTTATGAGTTGTTTCCGAGCCACGACTTTCCATCATTCCAATCCTTTGCAGAAACGTTCACCAACTCCCTACTGACACCTCTTGACTGGGATCCGTCGTCGCACCATCACTGCCCTCCCTTCACTCCCACCCCTCATCAACGCTCAGTTCTTATTCCCCACCCATCCACCCCAACCCATCCGCTTCTCACTATACAGCAGTCTAAAACCCGAGCTCGCCTGGCCCGTCACCCAGCTGCTCGCCGCGGCCGGCGACTGTCCTGCGCCGACAGTGGCGCCGCCCTGGTGTCAGACGCAGAGGGAGCTGCCTCCATCACGGCCGCCCAGAGGTCCATACGGCTTCACCTGACGAATAGAGGACAGGGCAAAGGTTCAATTGATTCAAGCTGATCACGATAAACCGAAGGAAGGCATAAAACGCCCGCCTAGCCACATGAAAGGCGTCTTAGCAATCCGGTTCAACTTCTTTGACGTGAGGAAGACTCGAATCACGGAGCGGAGCCACAAAGCTCAAAGTCAAAGTCAACGACGTAGACATTACGGTGCTAACAACAACCAAAAAAAAAAAACGACAGGAAATGTATTAAATGAGCATCATAGCGGTGCAAAACGTGATCATCAGTTGTCGAACGAGCAGAACGATCAGTTGTAGACGACGCCGTTCACTCAGCATACCACACACAAGCACGACAAAGTGAGAGTCAATCTTTTGACTCAACCACTGATGAGGCGTTATTGGAACACATCTTAGAGCGTATATGCTACGCTGAAGCTACTAAACGATCTTGAATGAAAGCCGGAACCACAGGCATACCAGCCCAAACATTTGCAGTTGCACAAGCAAAGTGGGCTATCCTATTTGACCGTTTCTGATAGTGGGCATGGCTCACCATCGCTCCAACCGGTTTCGTTGATGTCCGGACCCACCCTCCCCCATTACATGGACATGACCGGTGACCGCAGTCCCTACGGCCGTCGGCGGTATACGTTGACGGGCTGTTTGCCGGGACAAGGCTCCACGGCGGCCACCAACTGCGAGTAGAGCCTCCACAGCACTGCGTCCCAGCGGCACACGGTGCCACCGCCCCGCTCCTCCTGTGTCAGCATCCTATTGATGTCTCCCACACACACCCAGGGCCGAGACGCGTCCTCGGAGACGGCCCACTTGCTGTGGTCCTCGGAGCTCTTGAACGTGATGGTGGTCCTGCCGACGGTCGGCGCGGCGCGCTCCGCCGTCACCGAGATATCCCGCACGTTCTGTACGTGGTAGGCGAGCGAACAGTTGGACTTCATCAGGTCGGCGTGCGGTCCGTTCATCCAGGTCTCGGTGAGGAGGTCCGCACGGGTCGCCGGTGCCACTAGGTCCGCGTACAGGTCCTTGCCAAACTGACGCGCCTTGGCGAAGGTGGCTAGGGACAGATTGGCGGCAGTGGTGAGCGGGCGCACGCTGAACCAGGGCGATCGGGAGCGCCTCTTCCCTGACACAACCCTCGCCATCAGCGGGTAGCGCGCCTTCAGAACGGGCGCCAGCTGCGTGGCGTACAGGTAGGGCTCGTTGAAGAGCAGCTGCCGCGCCACCGTCTCCAGCTGGTCGGACGACAGCGTCACGCAGAGGAAGCTCTGCCCGAAGTGGTGGCCCGTGTGCGGGTAGCCATAGCGCTGACCCGGCGGCGGTGGAAAGTGCGGCACACTGTGCACCAGCCAGAAACCCTGGTCACCGTCAAACGCCACCACGCCCTTGGTGTGGCCCTTTGTGAAGCTGGTTGGCCCGTCCGGGTGCTCGTCGTTGTAGAAGGCATAGATGAAGCTCTTGTTCACGGTGTGCTGATAGAGCGGCTCCAGCGTCCGCCCGGCTGCTGACAGGGAGTCGTTTATGGGTACGTCCGACAGCGTCCACCGCTCGCCCGTCGACGCCGAGGAGAAGTGCAGGAATCCGACGCCGTCATCGACAAACGGCGCCCCGGTGTCGTGGATGACGGGCAGCTTGTAGAGGACGTACCAGTCGACGGCGGCTCCGTTCTGGTCCCGACAGCCGAGCGGGGAGCCTGCGGCCGGCGCGGCCACCAGGAGAGTCGCCAGCAGCACCGGCACCGACGGACACATGACGACCACTGGCGCGCCGGGGTACTGGAGCGGCGCGCGCGTGATCGCCCCGTCCAGCCGCGCACTCCCCTCCCTCCCCAGTAGCGGCAGCTGCCGGCCGGGGTACGGCGCCGCGGACAAAGGCACCGGACGGACGTCCGAGAGTAGCCCCCCCCCCCCCTGCTCCCCTCGCTGGCGTGCCAGGGGCGCCACGTCCGGGGCATCGGGCGATAAGAGTCTGGGTGCACGGGGGTCGCAGTAGTCGGTCGAACGCTGCAACAGCACACAGTTTACACTGTTCATAGACTGCCGCAAAATCAAGGCCATGAACGAAATGGAAAATGAAACATCTCCAATCGGGCACAGCTGGACATACATCCTTCTCTGCGGAGCCAGGCCAAAATTCCACCGAGGCCGGGTGGAGCTGTTACTGTCAAATGTCCGTAGCTGCTCCCCAGTGATAGGCATACGGCTAGCAAAAATACATGCCGCTGGACTCCTCTGCCGGTGATGAACCATGTCTGCGACGGATTTGACAATTGATATGCGCTTATATATCTATCAATATGCGCTTTACATATACAACTCGAATTGTTTCTTTCATAACAATGAACCATTTATTAGCAGTTAACTTTGCCAGCAAGATCGGTCAACAATGTATAACAAAACTTCGAACGGTTCGAACAGTTAGGTACTTGAGCTAGCAATCGCTATGATACCGAGGGTCGCATTACGCATATGCCTATTCAAGTGATTTCAGCAAAACCCAATTAAGTAAATCGTGTTCGCACGCCTTTGTCAGATAGAACGGTAGATGTTTAGCACTGTTTGAACGGTTCATAAGGCGCACAGCGCAAAACCGTTCACTCGGCGCAGCGACACCGCCGATTCAACACCTGTCTTTTTCACACTCATTCCCACGGATCTCCGCCAGCCGGACCGGCCAATGTGACCCGACTGGCCCGATCCGGGGGTATGACCTGCGCGCCAGTGGTCGTCATGTGTCCGTCGGTGCCGGTGCTGCTGGCGACTCTCCTGGTGGCCGCGCCGGCCGCCGGCTCCCCGCTCGGCTGTCGGGACCAGAGCGGAGCCGCCGTCGACTGGTACGTCCTCTACAAGCTGCCCGTCATACACGACACCGGGGCGCCGTTCGTCAGTGACGGCGTCGGATTCCTGCACTTTTCGTCGGCGTCGACGGACGAGAGATGGACGCTGTCCGAGGTGTCCATCGACGACCCCCTGTCGGCGCCGGGCCGCACGCTGGCAGACGTCTACGATAACCCGCAGAGGGATACGCTTATCTACGTTTTCTACAATGACGAGCATCCTGACAACTCCACCACTGGCGTCAAGGGCCACACCAAGGGTGTGGTGGCATTTGACGGCGACCAGGGTTTCTGGCTGATCCACAGTGTGCCCAAGTTTCCTCCGCCGCCCGGTGAGCAGTACAGTTACCCGGGGAATGGACAAACGTACGGCCAGAGCTTCCTGTGCGTGACGCTCTCGTCCGACCAGCTGGAGACGGTGGCACAGCAGCTGCTCTTCAACGAGCCCTACCTGTACGCCACGCAGCTGGCGCCCGCTCTGGAGGCGCAGTATCCTCTGATGGCGCGGGTGATTGCCGGCGAGCGGCGCTCCGAGCCGCCCTGGTTCGGCGTGGAAACTCTCCCCTCGGGCGACGCCACGTTCACCAGCTACGCCAAAGCGCGTGACTTCGGCGACGACCTATACAGCGGCCTGGTGGCTCCTACCCTGACCACCGGCCTGTTCGCGGAGACCTGGCGGAACGGCGCCACCGAGACGCAGCTGCCGTCCAACTGCTCGGCCGTCGAGCCGGTGCTGAACGTGCAAAACATCACGGCCACGGCCGCCGGCGGGCCGCTGCCGTTCGAGTTCGGCACCACCAAGGACCACAGCAAGTGGGCCGTCTCCGATGACTCGACACAGCCGTGGGTATGTGTCGGAGATGTGAACAGGATGTCGACACAGAGCGACAGGGGCGGCGGCACCGTGTGCCGCTGGGACGCAGTGCTCTGGAGGCTCTACTCGCAGTTGGTAGCTGCCGTGGAGCCGTGCTCCTCCACCGGCGGACACCGACCCCCGGCCCGGTGGTGAGCTGCCGCGCGACGGGTGGACATCGGTTCTCGCTGACAGTGTATCAGTGTCTTTCGGCAAGCATTTATCATGCGGTCCGATCCGCATTGCCAGTGTTTAATTTACTATTGTGTATGGAAAATAAAGGCAAAATCAGAAATACCCGAGTTAACGACATTATTTTGATAAACGTCCTCCCCGTTCCAGTGATTATTCTCATGATGAGATTGATTAAAGTAGATTCCCATATCCCTACTTTCCGATGAGCCAGATCTTTGACCGGCTCCCCAGCGGTACTCACCGCATTCCCGCGTCCCTGTGTCGGGCGGCGGCCGTCCGTCCCGTCGAGCGCTCCTCTCCTGACACGACGCTGGGCCGCAGCACGCGGCTGGCCCGCGACTGTTTGAGCTGGCTCGGGTCGCTGGCAACAGTCTGTGGACGGTACTTGCCCCGCGGCACCGATCCTGCGGGATAGCAGTGGGAGACACGGCACGGCAGATCAGCAGGACTTCGATTACTGATACGGTGGGCATTTACATTAGCTGAACCACTAACAGCGAGACAATGACTTATGTTTATTTTGGATTGAAGTGGTAAGCACTTATTTCGGACAGAGTTTTTATCAATCCTTTAGCACTAGCTGGGATGCCTATCATCATCACAGGGACAACAAGGACACATTATTACCCCACGGGCTTCTGTAAAGGAGTCTATCAATGAATGCTGGATGAGCATGACGATTGACGTCTATTTGAAACTCACTAATCAATATTACCGTGACTATTTGTTGAAACAAATTGTATGATACAACACACTGTGGGAATATAGCTGCCCTCAGCAGGTGATATTCCTCACATTGACGCAACTAGCACAGGTACCTAACAGATAAACTACACGACTCCCGCTGAGAACGAGGAGGGGACTGGGGTTCATTTTAACGAAAATTTGCACAGATTTGTCTCGTCTCGTCCAGGAAAGCAATAAACATTGTTAAAAATAAATTTGCCAACAGCCTTTCCAAATAGACAATCTGTAATGATCCAATACTATGACCAATTTTTTACGGCAAGGAGCGCTAATGCTTCAGCTACCCCCCCCCCCCCCCTCCAGTCGCTGCCGTGCGGCGGGACACCCACCTGTGTCGGCTGAGGTGGAGGACCCCTCCTCGGTCGCCCGTCTGCCGGCGCTGCCCAGCCGGTGTGCCGCCGACGGTTTCTTGCTGTAGGGTGTCACGCCGTGGCCGGGCACCAGATCCTCGCGCTGCACCATGTAGCGGAGCACCTGGGAGCGCGTGTCGGCCGGCTCGGCCCGCCACGTCTCGCCGCCGGTCTGCGTCTCCGACTCCCGCAGACCGGCCTTCTGCTGAGCGGCCGCCGGCGCCGCCTGCTGACTGGACTGGTGACGCCCCTCGCGGCCGCCGCTGAAGTCGAGCCGGTCGTGGCTGGACCAGGAGCCGGAGCTGCGCACCGCGCCCGGCCCGCTCAGCCACGCATGAGCCGAGGAGGCGTGCTTTAGCGGCGAACGGAGCGTGCACTTGGCTATGGGCAGCGCCGAGCGGCGGCGTGCCGCCAGGGCCCGCGGACTCGGCTGGTCACGCCGCTGTGACTCGGAAGGCGATTTACGAGCGATCGGCCGTGCCATCGCCTCCTGATCCTCGTCACCGAATCGAGTGACTCCAATATGACGCACTCCAGCTCCAGCGCCGGCCATTCTCTCCCGGTCGTCTCCGTGGTCCAGTCCCACGGTCCGCGGTCGGCGCAGCTCGGGTCGGGCCGTGGCCGCCGCCGAGCCGCCTCCTCCGTCCGTCGGTCGGCGTCTTATCACCACTCGTATCGGCTCGTCGGCCGCCGACGAGTCATCCGTGAGGTCGTCATAGAGCGAGGAGAACTCGTCCTCAGCGCCCGAGACCAGCAGGACGTCACCGTCGGGCCTGGTCCCTCCGCCGCGCCGTCCGGCAGTCCCGTCAGTCCGCACCTTCTGGTCGTCAGTGAGGTTGTGTCGGCGCGGCGTGTCCCACGGCACGTCTGGCCACTGGGTTTTACTGTCGGCCCGCTGGCGTGGTGAGCCCCAGGCGCGCTCAGAGCCGCTCGACACTGACACGGGTGTCGTCGTGTCGTGTCGGGCGGCGGGCGGAGCCGTGTTTCGTCCAGAGATGGCAGTAGCCGGGGTGCGGGTCCTCGCCTCCGGCACCGCCGGCGAGGGCTCTTCTCTGACCCTCGACGCTCTCATCTCCCCGGGCAGCGGTAGCCGTCGTCTGGCGGCCAGCGCCGGTCCCAAGGGTCGCCTCACCGTCACGTCTGCTGTTGTGGAGGTGACACTGAGCGCCGGTGTCGGCGGGGTCGGCGCCGCCGCGCCGGTGCGGGAGACCGTCTTGGCGGCCGGCGCGGTGGTGGGTCGTATCGGGTGTGCTGTGCGGCGCAGAGTCGGCCGCCGGTCGGCGCCGCGCGCGTCGGAGGCTCCGGAGCGGAGCACGGACAGGCCGGAGCGCAGACTGGCCGCCGTGGAGCCGGCCGGAGTACCGGCGGCGGGACGGAGACTGGCCGGCGCCGGCGGCCGCAGGGGCGAGTTGGACTCGATACTGCTGGTCAGCGGCCGTTTGGACGGCGTGCGGGTCTCTACTGGACGGATACGGGCCTCCTGCGAGTCGGGAAAGGGAAAAGACAGCTGTCACATTCAGCGGCGTATCAAAGTCATGTTAAAATTCATGGCCGTGTTTCATATGCATTTAGCTCGCATATAGAACTCCTGTCAAACGTGAGAAGATAAACAAAAACATTTAACATCAGTGATTACGATAGTGACGATGGATATAACGCTAGACAACGAAAACAATGTCTGCCAAGTATGTGGTTAAAGGTTACATCATCAGGTTCAAAGTCCCTGCCTTCACACACCTCGGGAAGCCGCGCTGCCAGGGAGATGTCGGGCTTGTTGGTGAGGATGTTGTACATCCCAGCAATGTCATCGTACATCTGCTTCAGAACACGCTCCTCGATCAGCTGCGGCTTGATGGACAGCAGCTCCGACATACGGTGGACCGCCTGCGCACAGTCAGATAAATTCGGTAGATGAGGATCCCAGCGAACAGTGGTGTGGATGCGAACAATATTCTAATAGGTACTCGGCCCACTTGAGTGGGGCAGCGTGAACTTGGTCGAGTCTAACAGCAGGATTACAGCTGACAGTTCACAGCATCTGAACTACTGGTCGCTGGAACCCTTATCTTGATACCATTTAGTCAGCGATTTTATCATGTCGTATATAGCCCCGCGCCGAAGTTTACATATAGAGTATGCTCCTACGCAAAATCAGGTACCTATCGTGTTGAGTATTGACACCTCTGCATGTAAACACTCAACATGATATTTATGGATGAGGCGTAGAGAAATAGCCTAATGTTGAGTGGATTTCACAAAGGGCTTCAAATTTTAAAACATAGCACTAACGCAGTCATCAACATAACAAAGTACATAAAGACCTCACTCTCCAAACGAGCGGACGAAAGGTCAAAGAAACACTATATGGAGACCAGAAGGCGCCCATTCCACCCAGCCGACATCGACCCAACACATCAAAGATGCAGGCTCGGTGCCAATGCACAAGCCCACAGCCTCGTTCAGTGGCCGGGAGCTCGTACCGAGAAACGTCGTCACATATGCTCGTTAAGTCAGCCACATAGCTGCACCGTTTGTCATCAGCCTAATGTTCATCGTGGTAGCGGGATAAGCAGGCGACAGCAGCGCAACGCGTTGTGTATTTGGCCGTTCGGCACCGTCTACGCATACGACGGGGCTTGGTCGTATCATTTATCAGTGTTTGTCACTGACATCATCAGTGCATCATAACTCAGCAGGCGACAATAGGTGGCCCAAATAATGCACTACGGTGTTCTGCTGGTCAAACAATGAGTTGTTCAAGCATAACGCCACATACGCGTGACTGATGTAACGCATACCGCACCTGGTCAGATGTGGTGCAATCAGGAAATACCTATAAAAATAATAAAAACAAAAATAAAAATAAAAATAATTGCAATTAATAATCGCTAATATTTTAGCAGAGCTTACGACGAACTGACGTTTTGTGGACAAATACTTTGAATGCCTGACCGCTGAAGCGTGGGACTCATAGAGTAGGTATATGCGGGGTGTGTGCCTTCCATGGTCTTTCTTGCTCATGTTTTTCAATTGAGCGTTGTTACCAAATTAGAGCAAATATTTCACACGATATGAATCAAATTATTATCAATCGATAGCCAACCATTGTAAATGTGCGATTTTTTTTTCGTTTGACTGCGCCCATGAGCAATGCCTGAAACATATTAGTGGCTCTGACCGTGTCTTATGCTCGTACCTGTTGACATGTGATTTTGGAAATATGTACTCGATATGAATAGCACCATAAGTGTTAAAGGTTTAAAATTACACAGCCCGTAACTTATACAAGGATACTCTACAAAAAATGAAAAGTTGAAAAATATAAAAACAGCTTCTCATGGTCTCATGGGCAGCTACCCTGCACCGCCACTGTCCGCCCCAGACTCAGCCACAGACCTGCGGGTCCACGGGTCGAGACCCCGCCGTCACCCGGTCTGCCCGGGACGCTGTCACTCTCTGAGGGCCGTCCACAGCCCCCGCCGGCCGGCCGCCGACTCTGACACGGGACTGCGGTACCGTGTCTGGCGCGACCGGTCGACGGGTGCGTGGCGGCATCTGAGGCGCACCGGCACCCACCCCAGTCGATCGCTGCAGACGGGTTACACCGCGGCTCGGGTCGGGTAGGATTTTATAAATGTGCAATATATCAGAATAGGCACTCCCGAGCAAAAAGTGTAAGTAAATACTAAGAAGGCACATCACGCATTACGCTTTGTGCGCCCGTCGCGCAGGGAGAGACCGGTCTAGTTATAATCCCGCTCCTAGATGGCAGTAGCGTCGAGCGCCTGTGGTTATGCTGCACCGCCGAGCTCGACGGATTTTGACTCCGGCCGCTAGATGGCAGTGGTGGTGAATGGATGCAAGTGCAAATGAATATGTTTATCTGACGGCAACGGAAGGGATCGGAAAATTGAGAGCTGTGAGCCGAATCCACTTACCTTTCACCAGCTTGTCTGAAATATTTTCCGGATAAGAGGTCTACCCTAACTTACCCCTCAAACCACTTGAACAACATGGGAAGCGGCATGGCCTTATAGCTGGTGGACCCTGTGCTAATACCCCGATGCCATCATCTTATCAATTTAAAATCGATATGTCATAAATCCAGATCCAAACGAAAGGAAAAAGACTGGAAAAGCCAATTGCAAAAAGAAAAAAAAAAACGTTAAACACCAATATTGTAAAGCGCTTTACCTAAATATCGTCCTAACATATATGCGTAGCACTCATTTACCGTGAGCCGCCTCCAAGACCCCGAAAAGTCACCACACGACACCGCTGAAAGGCTTGGCTATTCTTCTAGCGATCTGGCCGCCCCAACGAGTCACAAAACTCGCGGCCTAGGCTATTATTAACGGCTTAGAGCACCCGTGGAAGTCATTTTAGTTGCGACACGCCATCGCACCGCCTTCAAAGAAATGCCTTCCACTGTTCCCAGTTAGTGGTAGACAGGATATAGTTTAAAATGACCTAAGAATTCAAACAAAGACTAACTATGATCCATTTCGTACAATCTATAATCATAATTGATTTCGCTTGAAATATGAGGAAGATAGCTGTTTTTCATGCTAACGAAGATGGTGGTGGTTGGAAATGGTTTAACATTTTCTGCTAGCCCGACGCCCAATGCCCATCCACCTCAATAATATAAAACAAGCACCGCTTCGCGAAGGTATCTTCTCGCCAATAATAAGCGTGGACCCTGGCAGACAGACAGCCGGAAAAACTTGGTGTACAGGATGATACTGGGTACAGTTCAGTATAAGGTCTGCGTGCGCGCGATGGTGCGTGTTGGGTCGGGACTGGGGTGCTGTAAGGCCGTCACGCACGGGGCTGTCGGGACTCGTCAGATCTGAAGTTGTTTGTCCCAGGACGGCACAAACACAGCGGTAGGACAGAACTGTGATTGGGTTGTGATTGCCGCAGCGGAACCACAAAGGGGTCGTTTATTACGTTCGATGATCAAGTTTACAACTAATATATCTGTTTATGGCCGTGTGACAGCTAATATGCATCCCCTGAGTGCAGCTTTTTCTAAGTTGTAACGAGGAAAGAGAGGCGTCCAGGCGAGCTGTCAAACCAAAACAGAAATAGTTAAAATCGTGGTTAAAATAATCTTACATGCTGTAGGTGTAACAAGGAGAAAGAAAGAAAGACACCATATAAATCTGAAAGCAAGTTCCATCGATAATTTGTATAAACAATGCTGTCAAGCTGAACTGTTTGTCCTCGAAATTAATTTACGTAAGAATTTGTAAATATTTTTTGAAGAACGGTATGACTTTATCACCTTTCACGATGCGTTATACCGCCGAGTTTTTACACCACTGCACCCCAACATGCCAGCTTCGAGTGGTGGGCGGCCAGCCGTCCCACCCTGCCCTAGCCGCCCCCTACTCCTCCAACCCTCCACCCCCGCGGGCTGAGTGTCTCTCCGTGTGGCGCCGCCAGTCTCGGCGACTAAGGCGCGTGACGGCCAACGGGGTCACTGCGTCACGCCACCGTCTCAGTGACGCGCGTCACGGCCCGACACGTCACGATACGGACAGCGGCGGTACTGTCCCAACCGCGGCCCGAGACAGATTCTGGCCGCCCGCATTGGAGGGTGGGTTTAGGCGCGCAGCCAATATAGGGGATTGGAGACCCTAGGGTTGGCTGTTCAGAACGAGTTTCTGCAGAACTAATAACGAGCTTGACTACTGTGGCCACACAAAGAATATGCATAGTAATTAAGGATGGAAACCAATTAAGATGTTAAATGAAAACTGCATGATAATGATATGATCGATAAAAGTTATGATGAAAAGCTTTGTTATCCGGTTATTACAAGAAGCAACGACTATAAATATATATTACTTAAGGTTTCACGTGATACGCATTCCTATCCCTCCGCAGCGGTACTCACGGCGGCGTGCTGCCGGCTGCTGACGCGCGGGTGCTGGTACCCCGCCAGCGGCGACAGGCCCTTGTGCGTCAGCCATGGGTGGACGGCCACGTGTCTGAGCGTCAGGCGCCGGGCCGGCTGCGGCTCCAGCACCTTGGACAGCAGGCGGCGACACTCTGCCACGCGGGGGAGACGCGTCAGTATCCCAAGGTAGAGAATCGACATCGGGGAGAGATTCCAGCTAGGCTATCTGGCGTCACAGAGCATCACACTGGCTTACAATGGCCCTGCCCAAACTTGGCTTGGATGTATTGAAATATATTTAATAGCGGGACCATGATGCACTGTCATCTGGACAGAGCAGTATTTGACAATAAACGAAGGGTTCATTCGTCCAGATCCCAGGACCCAGCGCGTGAGCGGAATATAAGTGCCGCCTGGTGGCGAGGTACCGAAGCTGTGCTTCAGGCATCCGCCGGGTTTGAATTTTGCGTCTCTGCAGTCGCTGCTATTTTATGCGTGCGTATGTACAACCGTACAGAGCTTTAGAGCATGAAATAAATCAGCATGTGGATTCACTTATTATCAGACAACCATACCACTCATGATTAGATAAGCATGGACGCATCGAGGTATATGAGCTGCATTCTTGCCCGTATGACTCCTCTATTTGCTTTGCCAAACATGCATATCCCACCGGGTCGACTTGTTCTACATACATCTGTCTGCGCGCTCGTCACACCCACCCGATCCGAGGTGTTTCATGTCGGAGCGGTGTGTGCCGCCCAGTCCCTGGTTGATGTGCGCGATCAGCCGGTCCCTGCGCTCCTGGTGGGTCAGGCCCTCCTGTTTGGAGGAGAGGAACGGCAGCCGACCCACCACCAGCACGTAAAACACCACGCCCCTGAAACACGTGCCAGAACACCGGGCAGTTACAGAATACATCGGCTTCTCCAGCCATCGCCGAGACCGTCACTGGTAACGTTTGTGGCTTAGGTAGACAGCAAATAATTGATCGTCATGAACCGATAGAAAACACAGTCCTAACGAATAGTGTTGTCTATTTCAAACAACCTGTGGTTATAAAATAGCACCGTTAATTGAACCCTCCGCAAAACACGTGTCTAACCACGTCCGCAACACTAGGGTGAGACTGTGCGAGAAAAGGATCGGGCAACAGGCGAACAGTCCCACATAAGCTACCTGGCTAACATGGATCACATACACAAATACTGGCTCCTGGGTAATCACTTATCAGTCTTATGTAATTAAAACAATTAAATATTTAATTCTACACACTGATGGATGGAGTACTGCAAACATGCAACAAAACTCACATCAAAGGAGTTACTATGTGAATATTACGATTTCATAAAAATACAAATGAACATAAATCACTTCAGAACCAAGAAGAAACCATGCGAAATATGAACTAGCCAAACCAGTGCGAGTATAATCGTCAAGCCCCAGTTAGGTTTCCCATTCACGTCCGACTCAGCTGAGCGTCAGTTCCCTACCGCTGCCAGTTCCCACAACTGAACTACCATATCTTTCTAATGCCTATTATTGCTCCCAGGCCCACCTGCCAACCAAGTCCTCCACATCGTTGCTAGTGGTGTCAAAATCAGAAAGCGTATGTCCAAAGTCCGTCCAATGTCCAATGCTTACGTCGATTGTCCGTCCAAAAATGTCCAAGCCAGCCATTTGTCCAAAGATGTCCGACACCTACGCAATAGTTTACACTCAACACTGTTATTTAATTTATGTACCGTTACAAGCTCAAAAGTGTTAATCATATCAAAAGCTGAGTTTTCTAATAGCCAATCAATGTTAAACACGACTACTTTTTTTCAAATGTTGAGGTGTAGCAAGCGATTGTCCAAAGTTGTTCAAAGCCTGCTGCCATTGTCCAACCGAATTCCGAATTGGACATTGGACAAAATCGGAATTCCGAAGATTCAAGTTCCGATTGACACCGCTAATCGTTGCCCTCCCAGGTTCGCCTGGCTCACGTCCCACGCAGTCCGCCCAGACGCTGTCATGTCCTGCCGATGTTCTTTCCATACCGGCAGCATCCTCCCCCACGTCTCTTGACGCTCCTCCGATGCGCCTATCTCATTCCCACGTCCCACGTCCCTTCCACGTCACGTACATGCTCCAGACGTCGATCTCGGGGCCGTATGTCCTTCCGACTACGAACAGCTCGGGAGCGGCGTACTCGGGAGAGCCGCAGTGGCTCTTGAGCGGGCTCTCCGGCGACCAGCAGTTACTCAGGCCAAAGTCTGGGGAGGTACGGGAGAACAGGCATTAGCCAGCGTCAATGGTGGATTAGATTGAGAGAAAGACTGTGTTAGGAGACTTGTATGTAGAAGTTGAGCATTGGAAAGATTATGCAAATGGGTATCATCAAAATCAATACGATATAATGTAGGTATGTGCGTTGCTTGCAATGTGCATACCAATTGTGCATTTTGCAATAATATTCCATAGTAGGGTGAATTTCAAATAAAATGTAGTAAGGACATTGAGCCCAAGACTAACATTATAGCAGTGCAATTAGATTAGCGATTATTTAGTGAAAAATGTCACGTCGGTACTGGCAAAAAAGTACAGAACACCAGCCACGCGTCCCATTAAGTGGCGGTAAAATATGTGGCAGAATAATTTGCTTTTAATTGCAACGGTAATTTATGCCATGAAAATAAGGCACGGCATGCAATTGTGGCATATTAGAAAACAAATAAAAATGAATGCTTAAACAAGCCTAAGGACATACATAGAAGAATAATAGCAAATAATTATCCAAAATTAGCAATAAAGTTAGCGGTGTGAGTACACGATAACTTAACCCGCGCACCGACGGGGGTCTGCGCCAACTTAGTACCGACGGGGGGGGGGGGGGCGGATGACCGCCCCCCCCTGAGATCTCGAGAACGAAGCAAGATAGCGACAAGCGGTAAACGGCATCGGATACGCACGGTCAAGATCTACAATTTTTACTAAGGTCATTTTCAGGTCAGGTCAAAGATGACGTCACAGGGGTCGAAAAAGTCAAAATGGCGGCGCTAAATATGGAGAGAGTTTTTCTCGAATAACTTTCGAATTAGTCAAGATAGGAACAAACTAAGGGCATCATCGTGATCCTCTCGTCGATCCGCATCGAATGATATATATGTTGACCTCAAAAGGTCAAGGTCAAAGGTTGACCTCAGGTCACGTGACCTCGAGGTCATCATGTATATCATTCGATGCGTCTTGACGAGCTGAACACAATGAGACCATCCACGCGTCTGTATCTTGTTCCTGTACGGAGTTATTGGCCAAACACCTTTGGTGACCTTTGATGACGTCACATGACCTCACAGCTGCCCAACAGCAAAACAGACCTCAAGGTAGTGAAGGTTGATCGTATATGAAGTCATGTATGGTATATGGGGCCATTCCGACCCGTTTTAGTGGTAAAAACAGGGAGTTGATTTTTCCCCCATTGACTTATAATGGGGAGGTCGCGAAATTGACCTGACCTTAGGTCACCGATATCAAAATTCCGAGATATAAAAATTGTAGCTACTAATGACCTAATAACATCCTGCGACTTTCAAAGGCCTCCGACATCTACTGTAGCTCTGGCACGGTGACAAAGTTGCAAAAAAGTGACTTGAGGTTGGGTCATTCAAAGTGACCTGGTGACCTGACCTTGAAAGGTAGGAGGTTCAAACTTCCACACCATGTGTAAAATTGATAAGGAAATAGTCATATCAAATTTCGCGGCGCTACGCGCCGCGGTTTTCCCGCTATTCGCGAAAAACCTCAGGGGGGGGGGGCGGATATCCGCCCCCCCCCCCCGTCGGTGCGCGGGTTAAACATATGATATGGGCTCCTACAACTTATGTATGCCATTAATTGTGCTCGTGAAAGGGTAAGTCCAAGTCAATTATGGTGATACTGTTACTATAATTAAGCAAGTAAACACTCGTAAGCATATTATAGGCATTAACGTACTGACCAACTCTGCCATCCCAGTCTCAATATTGGCTGCGCAGTGCACCTTTCAGTTTCCGACCTCATGTATGTAGTACGTTTCAGTTGGGACTGCGAGCTACCCTGGGGAAAACTGACACGCCCTGATCAGAGATACCGGCGCTCGCTAAACGGGCGTCCAGATTCCGCATGGCTCTCCTAGCTGTCGACTCTGAAACCTTACAAAATCGCCGCGGGAACGTGTGACCTCATGAACCGCCTCTTGTTAAGACCAGATCATCCATCTGCAAACTTGCGACAACGTTTATGGGAATCTCTTCCGGGAATTTATACTTTAATTACGAGGATGTAAAAGTGCATTACACAGCGTGGGTCTGAGCGTTACTCGTCCGATTCACAATCAGAGTCCGTATCACACAGTTTCGCCAATTAATGATGATAACGGAGATTGCCTCTGAAAAATGAAGCAATTACACATAGGTGGGGACGGCACCCGGTGGCGCTATACCGACCTTCCCCACGCTAACTCAGCCGGCAGCGGTAACTGAACTCGGTGGATAACTCAGCTCGTGGTAACGCGGCCGCAGAACAATCGCCGACAATGGCGCCGCACGCCCCAGAATGTGCTCGTTTGGACCGCAGTCGGGTGTCGGTCGCCATGTAATATGCTGCTATCTGCATTAACGTCTTTTAACGAGTTTAACGAGCTGGGACCTCGGGTAAAATATAACGGCCGGCCGGCGATTACGCATTATGCTAAACGCGTGACAATTACCGAGGCAGAAATTTGTTGTTAAGAATGACGCCGCAAATGGATGAAAGCCAGGCAAAACGACGCCGTTTGAGTGCTTTAGAGCGCGCGTTTGGCGGTTGTGACTGCTCCATTGTGGTCGCCGAGTGGCCAAGGGCGCAGAGTCTCATAACCACGCCGCAGTGTCGGCCTGAGGAGCTGGGATTGCTGTTCTAATAATGGTGGTCTGTTCTTACATTTGTTGAACCCATTTGCCACCGGGTTCAAAAAAGGGTATATTAGCAGCATACGAACTACTTGCCATAAGCAATGGTAACAAAATGTTAAATGAAACTAAAAATACTTGACCGCTTTGGCGTGTAAAATGAAGGGGATGGAATGCAGAAAAGTCTAGCTGCTTCAGGAAGGAAACACATTTTATAGTAAGCAGCATAAGAGTCTTGAGCAATTTACCGAGGCTATGCGGAAAAAATTGTGGATTATATGATTATACCCCTTTTATCTCTCAAAAGTTAAGAAGACTGTGTCATTTGCTGACCTGATGTGTTAACTATGTGTATCATTTACCTTAATTAGAGGCATTCATATAGGTGAATAGTCAGAATATCCAAACAAACGGCAATTAGAGGCTCCAAAACAAAATGTTTACGGACCAACGGCGCTCTCACGCTAGTACTTACCAACAATTTTTAGAACATCTTTGGTAGAGTTCAGCATAATGTTTTCCATCTTCAAATCTCTGAAAAGAAAGATATGGATAATTCAATGCTTTGCTATCGACTATCGCTTGTCTCTTTGTGAATTCGTTTAGCGTACCATAAGTAGCATAGCCTTAAACGTTAATTTATGTTCGAAAAAGTGAAGAGGTGCTTCAGCTTTTTCGGAAAACCTACTACGCTGATGCTGATGCTTATTTGCCTGTCAGCATTAGTACCAAAGCGTTTGGCCACCCTCGAAGGAAATACAGAAAGAATGAGAGAAAGAGGGAGAGAGAGGAAGAGAGAGAAAGAGGGAGAGAGAAAGGAGGAGAGAGAAAGAGGGAGAGAGAGAGGAAGAGAGAGAGAGAGAGAGAGAGAGAGAGAGAGAAAAAAAAAGAGAAAGAGGGAGAGAGAGAAAAAAGGGGAGAAAGAGGAGGAAGAGCATGAGAAGACAAAACAAATTACTTATACTTTCACGATGAAAAAACGGCTTACGCTGCCCAGAATTATTCAAGGGGTCGTCGGTAAGTAAGCCATCCGACAGCGTCAAAGGATCTCAGCCACTCGCATTGTAGACATGGCCCAATCCTATGAACAGTGAGAACATCGAATGTTAACCCGCGCCCTGCTGGGGGTCCTGGATTTCCACGCCATGCTGGGGGGGGGGGGGGTGTTTGAACACCCCCCCTTGTAACTCGGCTCCTGGGCCACGTAGCGATACGCGGAAGGCGGCGTTCGAAAGAGCGTAAAAAATAATGACGAAATCACTTCGGTCAATTTTTTGGTCAGGTCAAAGGTCAGGTCACCAGAGGTCATTGAAGGCAAAATTTCGCCGATTTCCAGGTCGAATGTCGAAAATTTCCAAGAAGGCAACGCATAACTCGGGAACCAATAGAGCTACAGCGCCGCGGAAAAGCGCATTCGATAGCTCTATTAACGCCCTTTCTGAGTAATTCTCTCAGATTTGACCTAACATCAACGGTTTTGCCTGCAGGGGGCAAAAACTGCAAAAATAGCCGATTTTTTCGAAAACAGTTTTTCTGCAATAACTTTTGACCCAAGCCTTGTACGAGCTTACTTTTACCGGCATCGTGTTCCTCTCGTCAAGACGCATCGAATGAACTATAACTTGACCTTGAAAGGTCAACTTGAAAATTTGACCTCAGGTCAAGGTCATGACCTGACCGGGAAGGGTCATGTTGCATGTCAGTCGATCCGTATCGTCGAGCTGAACACATCTAAGGCGTTTTCATCGCTCTAGCATGCCTCTATCAAAAGTTATTTGCGAAAAACTGTTAGATACCATTCGTGACCTAAGATGACCTCAGGGCATAAACAAGGGTCAAGGACACCATTTTCAAGTTCAGTGTGTCTAAACCACTTGTAATTCGGTGTTTGGGAGTGTTTATAATGTCTTTCATCCAAAAGAGGCGCATTTCAATTTTCTCCCATTGACTTATAATGGGGAGGTCGCAAAATTGACCTGACCTTAGGTCATCGATATCAAAATTCTGAGATAAACATTTTGTACATGCTATTGCTCTTAGCAATCGCTGAAAGTTTCAAAGCGATCGGTCACTCGGTGTAGCTATGACAGACATTGAAAGTTTTTATGAGGTGAGGTCACTTCAAGTGACCTGGTGACCTGACCTTGAATGACCTTGGTCTGAAATTTTCACAACATGTGTAGAATTGATGTATGATAAGGTGTACCAAAAACGGCGGCGCTCCGCGCCGCCGTTTTTGAGATATTCGCGAAAAACCACAAGGGGGGTGTTCAAACACCCCCCCCCCCCCAGCAGGGCGCGGGTTAAAAAAGTAGCGGTCTATCAGTTTTAAGCGCCAAAAGAAAATTAGACTCGTAAAACGCGAAGCTGCACTGTTTCTGAACCAACTCAATAAGTCTAGCATACATGGAACATGTGCAACATAGCGCGTCAGACCGCGACTTTTAGTGACTGTAAAACAAATTAGCTGCCTATCGCTAACATCATGTCTTATGTCCATTACAACAGTTCTACAGCAGTTGACTAAGATGTGATGTGTGTTTTGGCGAGAATCATTTACCACGTTTCCGTTCCGGGGCAATGGCGCCCGCCCCACCCGTGCCTTCCGACCCTTTGTCCAAAGCAACATCACGACTTCAATTTCAGTTCGTAATTACCTTGCCAGCCTTCCGAGAAAATTGCGTGTGAATTTGCCACAACGCAGCCGCGTGCGAGCCACTTTCACCCAAAACGGGAACACCGTGTCCCTCGTCTTAATTTCAGCTCGATAAAAATGACATCGTTGCTGATTTCATCGAGCGCAATGTGACATAAATGTGTGTAAAAGAGCGCAAATTCAATTAATTCATGTGGCATTAATTTCATGCCCCGCTCACTTAGTATTCATTACATTATGCCGTAATAACGTTCAGGCATTGTTTGCACAGACACAATTAAGTAGCAGAAAATAAAGAACACACACCGTGAGAAAGTTTCTTAGATGGAATGCCGTTCCTGTAAAAATGCGGGCCCAATCAAAGTTGTCTTTTTTATTAGTTTCCCTCCACAAAGTGGCTTTAGTAGAACAGCGGCGGTAAGTATTTGCGTTTTTCTCTTTTTGCAATTCGGTATTTGTTATTCTATGCAGCTAAAATGGAAAATGTAATGGAAAAAAATAAAATGGAAAATGGAAACGAGATTTCACGCAAATGCAAACAGTGCTAGCTTAAGAGATCATTATTACAGCCAAGATCGTATAGCGGAGGGAAGCTTGCGAGTTTCTCTCCTCGCCGTTAGATCCCTCCTCTCTTTTATCTAGTTTCTCTACTCTTGCCTCTTATCTCTGCCTCCCTCCCTCTTTATTGCCCCTTCTTCTTACTTCTCCTCTCGCATTCCTTCTCCACCCGGCTCCCTTATTCCTTTTTGTATTCATAACTCCGTCGAGCTCAATCGATAGCTTGCAGTGAGAAAATGCCTATTGTTCACCCCTTCATTATGTAAATGGCGGGGGGATATCTCATCAGGTTTTGAATTAGCTGCGATAGCAGAGGGTTAAGTGTCAATTTTTATGAGTTGGTAGAAGTCTGTGATCAATATTTTCACCAGTTTTTTATGTTCTATCGCCAGACCTATGCAGCCGACCAAAGGGCAAGTCTACCGTACCACCACTAGCACCATCGATATCGATGCTGCCCTCCACAGGCCCATGATACCGAACAGTTGAGTATCTTCCCTCAGTCGTTCACATCTCCTGCCGCCCATGGTTCCTCATGAGTCTTCCACCGTGTCACCTCTCCGGCGACCCTTCACTGCGCGGGTCCGACCCGCACCCCGTGGTGCCGACCTCCTTGGTGACCGGCCGGCGGCTCAGTGCGGCGCCTCTGACCGGAGCACGGGGGCACGCCTGCGCAGAGCTCCTCTATCGACCCGGCGTGACCTGCCGCAACGACCCTCCACTGAGCCCAGACCGTCCCTCCCCCGCCCCACCCCGCGCCAGCCTCCGACGGGGAGGGAAAAAAACGACGAGAAATCCTAGATCACAGACATTGGACGGAGCTATTCTCTGGTCGAGGGGAGGTAGTGAGTGCGTGGGGGTGGGGGGCGGGAGAGTCCACTGTGGGCCGCCGGGGGAGGCAGCACGGAGGGCGGAAGATGAACTCGTCCAGCGCCGGACGCTCGACACGTAGTGCGCCGCCCGAGGCGATGGATGACCTTGACACCGCAGCGTTTGCGAAGGTGGGGAGATGGCAACTATCGGTGCGTGCCTCTCCTCTCGGCCGGCACGGAGGATGCGGGGGCGTCTAGGCGACCGGTAAATAAGGCCACCCACCGAGAGCGCGACCCACATCGCCGCTGGCAAGGCCGTCCGAGCGGCCGCCAAGGACGTTCGGACGCGATCCAAGGTCTGCCGGCGCACGCCAAGGTCGCGGGGTTCGGCCGCCGGCCATCGATCGGTCACCCCGGTCGCCGTGTGCGTGACCTCAGGTGCGCACCAGTGACGTCAGCAAATGACGTCAGTAGAGGCTGAGGCAGCGCCGACCAGAATACCGGCCATTGACGCGGCCAGAGCAGTCAGGGCCCTGTTTCACCGGTGATAGCAGCACGCTGCTCTCAAATTGCGCGAGCTGACGTAATGTGATGACGTCATACTGCTGACGTAAGGGGCAATTCTGGCGCACGATTGCCGCAATATTGTTTTACGTCATCAGCTAAATGTTCGAAGTTAATGTCCAAATTTTTCCTAAACCCAACTTCTTTTAAATACATCATATTGAAAAAAATATATATCAAAAATATATATACTATCATGACTGCGTAAACTCTTACTTTTAGGCTCATACGTCACTTAATGCCGCCGCCAAGGTCGCGGCAATCGTGCGCCGGAACTACCCATGACGACAACAGTATGGCGTCACGACATGACGTCAGCTCGCGAAACGTGATAGCAGCTTGCTGCTATCACCGGTGAAACAGGGCCCAGATGTCGATCGCGAGCTTGAATGGAAGCCCAGATTGGATATTTGCAGAGGCCGCTGACCTGAGCGACCGGAATTGTACCGTTATTGTATTGAACTGAGTAGGTAAACGTTCACGATAAGTGCAAATTTTCATCAAATTCAGATAGAATTATTTATCATAGCGTAAAGAAGTTTTGTTCACAAACATTGAAACGAAATCGATGTGGTCTTCAGATCAATTCTAAGTGCTCAAATTGTGTCGCGTGAAGAACAGCTCTGGTGGTATACTAATGGCCATGAAATAAATTGTTCGGCCAGAATGTAGGTAAATACTCTTATTATTTCATCTGTCTCATGTTGTTCAAATGACGGTATTCAATAGACAAAAACATTTTCCCGATAGTTATGTTATCCCCGAATAGCTACGCCAAGTGTGCTGTGTACTGTTTAGATCGCATGCAGACCATAGAGATCTTATATACAAGATAAGATATAAGATATATAAGATCTCTATGATGCAGACGGCCCAAGTTTATTAAAACGGTAAGAGTTGAAATTGTTAAAGGGACTATCCCACCTTCTAAAATGTTGTTAAAACCAGTTAAATTGTGCCCGACTTTATAGATTGGATGACCAGGAATACGGTTCTGGCATTTAATTTTCATTAAACATCTTAGGCTTCCCATATTCCAAACACAAACTTTCAAATATGTGACGTCACAGCCCAAAATTACCTCCTTCCCCAGGCCACATTACTGCCATAAAGCTGATTCTTTTTACTCTGTAGGCACCACAACAAAGTTCAGACCAAGTTTTAAGCGATTTTTCAACGAACAAACCCATTTAAATCAGAATGACTAAACGAGGTGACGTCACACTAACGGTCGCTCCATGTTGAAGATAGGGCCTTGTACAAGGCCCATTTTCAAATGAAGGGAACGAATTTCTTCAACACCAAGAGGCCGCGGGGGTTGCAACCTAGATAGATAGTGGTTTCTGAACCTCGCCGCAAACTTGGCTATCTCAACTCAAACCCCATGTTAAAGGTGGGATAGTCCCTTTAACTCACATGATGCGAAGGATTGTCACCAAATGGTCTAGATTTAAATACGGATCACTGGCGATAGGGAGCACGGAGGCAGAACCGTCTGCCAAACCGCACGCGTCCAACCTCGGCCGGGCAACCGTCCCTGTCAGACTCAGCACCTCGGGTCAGCAGGTATAGAGCCAATGCATGGCCCTCCCGGGGAGGTCGAGATGTGACCCCGCCGGCCGAGCCGCCCGCCCACCCTAATGGCGGCGACGGGAGGCTCTAGTGCTGTGGCCGGGTCAGGCCGGACCGGGTCTAATGTCGGCTGATCGACTCAGTACCGAAGACAGTATCGCGAATGATTAGAGCCAATTTAGTGGGGAGCGAGGTTCGTCCTCGGCATATACCGGCGATGGAAAGCATACACCTCTAATGTCTGAACTTACAAAAGACAGAAGCCGCAATATTACTCGAAGCCGGAGCCGGAACCGTCAAAAACTTGTTAGTAGGTGCTGCTCCGCACCTCTGCTAGTAAATATAAGCAATAATGCTAGGCATAAGGCCAAACAGCCAATATTGAAACTCATATTTTCCTTCCCGAGGAGCATATTTCGTTCAGTAGGCACTCAGCCACTCGAAGTTCATGCTGACAGCATGTGTTTTATGTTAAACCACTCAGTGTGCCGTTTATTGAACGCACGTGAAGCGCCCTTCACACGGTTGGTTGTTCGTCTCGTCACTAGATGTCTCTGAGAGTATCAAATCTGAGCAGTGCCGAGTCTGAAGGCACAAACTAAAATGTAGTTTATTAAAAACGTCTGAGAGACGTCGATTCAGCAGCAAGGAAGCTGAAATTCAGTTCATGAAGCATCTTATTTACTAGAAAATCATTCACCGACGAAGAGCCCGATTATAGTGACCTCACAACAGCGGAACGGAAGCCTCTCAGTTGAACGGGTCGGTCGGGCGACACCATTGACAGCGAGCCTCGAATGCCTCTCATTTGTCGCCAGCCACACATCCTGTGTACGTTCTGCGCGGATCGCCGGCCTCTCGCGGAGGCCGGGACGTCGCAGCGCGCAGGTCCTGTTGACCGTCTATTAGCCGAGTTCGGCACCGGTGGCGCGCCGCCATCGTCCCAGTCGCGCCGTCAGCGGCGCGCTAACGAGTCCGTGCGGCCGGTCCGGCGCGCTGCGGCGGAAATGGCGCGCCGCTGCTGCTGACGCCGCCGCGCCGTGACAAACGAGACGACCCCGCGGCGCCGGCCGCCGCCCCCGGGGCCACCCCGCCGCCGACACCCCGACTGACTCACCGAGCTGGACGGCCGACGTACTTAGCAGCGAGCAGCTGAGTGCATGTTAAATGGATGTGGAAAATACATGCTTAGCTTCAATATCTTTAAATATTTTCAGTTATATTTCGTTGCATTCAGATAAAAGCTTTTGATCCGTTGCGGCTTTTCATTTCGGACTCGGGCCGCCTGGGGCGTTATTGTTCCGTCTGCTGCTGCTACTGTCGTCTGGCCTGGTCACTCTCCCTGTTGACAGCGCAGCTACGAAGCTGGACAAGCATGCTGAAAGGCTTCACTTCATCAAGGGCCAGACGGAGGGTGCCGCCGCCGACAGTCCACTCAGGGCGGAGTCCACGCGGGGAGACCGGCAGACCTGGCCACTGCTGGCAGATATTTCTGCACTGGTCGGGCGTCTGCTCCTAGCACACCACATCCGGGTACAGGCACACCATGAAAAAAAAAACACCCATCAGGAACTAAGTGGACCAATTTATATCTGGATGACATCTCTTCCGGGAGTCGCTACAGCGCACCCCTTTGCGGTGGCCCAAGGAGGGCATCGACACGGCGTCCCCGTCGGGCGGTTTTCCGTCCGTCAGCTCCCGTTCGATCACGTCTTCTGGGTGCCGTGGGAGCGGCGGGGGACGCCCCACCCCCCGGTCCGTCGTCTCGGTCCACGGGAGGGCGCCGTGGCCTGCGGTGGCGCGCGGTGGTCGGCCGTCACGTCTCGGGCCGTGACAGGTCGGCCATTAGTGGGACCGCCCCGCGTCCCCGGTCCGGCCGGCCCGCGGGCCGCTCGTGAGGCGCCGGAAATGAAGCATGTCCGACAGACGGGCGGTGGGCCGTTTTTGCGCTGTCCGCACGCACACCGGAACCCGTTCATGACACTGTTCGGCGCGGCCAGCTGACCCGGCGCCCGTAAAAACGGGGCGCTGGACGGGAGCTGCATGTCACCGCCGGAGCAGCTCCGTGACACGGCGACAGCGGACGTCCGGCCCACGGCGGCGCAGACACACCGCTCCGGGGCGCATGAACGGAGTGGTTACGGTGGACAGCGGGCATTACATGGTCACCACAGTCGGCAGACAGTGGACACTAAATCCATCAGTGCTGAACACGCAAAGTCGGATGATACTATTTGTCGCTGCTCCGTCAAAAATAAACAGCAATCCCGTGCAAATCATTCCCAAAGCTGATCTTATGACGAAGAAAATATTACAGCTAACGTCCAACAGACATTCAGATAGGAAGATTAGCCCATAACAACAAAACTCACATTGCCTTTTCTCATCACGACGAAGCCCCGTCTTCTCCAATACAAACACGCTACCTCTCCTTAAAAACTTTATCAGTCACGTTTCCGTCTGGATTATGGTAAACTCTCAATCATTTTTTGTAATCAAAGCCCGATGAGTCTATTTCCCGGCGGGTAATAAGCTCCGAGCCGAGCGTCGAGCGCGGCGCGAGAGGCGGCGACCGACAAACAGGACGTCGAGATTGATGACTGAGCGCTGACAAAAACCGGGCGCGATGTTCGCCGTCGGCTATTGGGTGGTGCTGGAGGCGCGCAGATAACGCCGACTCCGATAGAACGCCGACCGGCGCTCAACAGCTGTATTTTCGGCACATCGCCCACCTATACAGACATCTCATACTCACTGAGAGTGGCCAATCATGGGCCGTAGAACAAGACGGATCACGGCGCACCCGGTGCTATCACGTGTGGATCGACGGCCCAGTGTCCAGTCCGGCCCTCCCGAGCAGCCGGACAGTCGTCGGCACCCGCCGGCAGACAGGTCCGCTGGCGCGGAAGGACGCCCTCTTATTTATTAGGCTCGTTTGCATAGACGTGCTAGCGTCCGCGGCGGCGACTGGGGGCGGCGGGGAGGAGCAGCGAGGGTGGAAGGGGAGGAGCACGGCGGTAACGGGGGTGGTTACAGGTCCAGAGCGAGTCACGGATCAGTGGCAGGTAGGCGGGCTCACTCTCACACTTCCAAAAACAATATGCAACCAGTCAATCGCCACACGTTAAGTTCGGTCAAAAAGATTCGGGAAGTGATAAATCAATATGAATCTACCCAGAGAAAGTGATAATGCCGGAAACTTCAGCTGCCGGGATTCCGAAAATGTATTCCACAAAAGTATCGATTCATCATCCAAAATCATGTGCTTAGATATAATTTGGCACGCCAAAGTGCTGCCTCGTCAGCTTACCTATGGATAGAAGTTTGCGCGAACTGAATGCATAAAAATTCTGTTCCAAGTTCCCATGATCCTATTATCAGCAAATTTTGTCACGCCATGCTTTAAAAAAAACAGCAACCATGATTGACATTGTATGTGATAGTCGTCATGTACCCGGCAGATTGGCTAACCGAACGCGCAATACTGACTCGGGATTCTGACGTCATAAATTATTGGCACAAAAAGGCAAACTCCCCTCCAACGCAGCCTCTGGCTTTGTTTCCATTATTAATGAGTGGACAGGACAATCGGAGTTGTTTTTCTACAACTGGAAAATATCACTTTTATCACTTTAACTACCCACCCATAATGAACACCCATTCCCGGAAAATTGATAGATTGTGCGGTCTCACAGTTAAGCTTTTTCTGGCAGGCTGCGAAACCCTAATTACCTTTTAACTATCGCTTGATAAATTGCGGATGTGTTATTATCTATAGAGCGACCCCAACAGTTATTTTTGCTGTTGTCAAGCTACCCCAGAAAAGCCGGCGATATTTAGCGAGAGTGTGGGAATTGACCGACCAGGACCGAAGAAGTGGACCGAAGTTCAGAAACTCATTAGAACAGCATCAGCAATCAGCTTTAACTAGAAAAAACAGCAAAAAAAAAAAACGTTCCAGGAATAACGGAGCATGTATTTAGTTCAGTGTTTAACGCTAGCGTGCTCGAAGGACAGAAGCCAAAATTACGCACCATTGTGTCAGACTTGTCTTGCTTTCATGATGGCGTTCTAAGCGGAAGCTACCGGCATGCTGAATCACCAGCTGGCAGCTGGTGAATCACCAGCTGGCAGCTGCAGCCAATGGTTATCCAGCGAGTTCAGGGAGAAGACAACCTTTCCGGACGACAGTCCGGAAAGGCCTATACGAATTAAGCCTGACGAACGGTCAGCACAGCCAAGTCTTAGCGTCATGCTTCATCTGTTTGTCGGATTAAATGAGACGCTGACTAATAGCCGTCCGAGAAATATATCGCACAAGATATCACTGTTGCTCACCTAGCAGCTAGGCCCGGACCGCGCCCGTTTGCGCCACTCTGCCGCACTGCGCCAATTTCGGATAAAACCGGCTCGTGTCTGTATAGGTCGACGGAGAAAACACTGTCCGTAGATGGTCGACGAAAAGAACAGTAACTTAAGCAACCATGCACGATTCTAGTGAATGGGACTGTCTGCAACCACACGATCGAGGGTCGACCGACAGATCAGTGAGCGACCAGCAACGGTTGACGAACAGAACAGCGGATAGAATAAGAACAGAAAACAACGGTAGAAGACGATCAGCGAACATCAACGATCGACGAGCAGAACAGTCGGCGACCAGAAAGGGTCGACAAATAGGACATCGACCATCGGGGCCCGGCGTAGGTATACAGGACAGCCAGCGACCATCCAGGACCGACTTACCGGGGGAGGAAGACAGCCATTCCGTTGACGAGCGCCACCGTAATCGATCTTGATGGCTGACGAATTGCCGAAGCACTTACCGTGATATCCACACTAACGGTCGGCGGCGGCGCCCCCTGGATACAGGCCGGGCCGACCCCCGTCGATAGAGACGGAGCGCCAACAGCGGTGATCCAATCGGATGTGACAATATGCGATTGCTCCCTCGTGAAGAGCCCCGAAGGCGAACAATCTTGTAGATACACTGCATTGCAGTTTGCTGTTGCTAGGAGTTTCGTTTTTGTAGCCGATTTTTTCTTTGAGTAGGATAGGAGCTATCGAAAGATAAAGCTTGTGTAGGGCAATGATATTCTAGGACAACGACACAAGAGGCAGGAGGTGCCTGGTGATGGCCAAAGACAATGACATTGACCACGACGGCGTAAGATATATCTAATTATCTATGCTAAGGGAGAACTCCAGTTTAGCAGGATGAGAGCTGATAAGCTTACCTTGTGCCGTTGATAGCAGACCTAAAACGAAAAAAGTAATGGCAAACCACATAAAAAATGAAATACCAACGGCATAAAATGAAATTATATGTTCTCACTTTTTAGAATGCACTGGCTCTCCGCCCCCTATATTGTATTCAGATCCTGACCGATGACCGCGGCCATACCGGACCACCCCGGGCGGAGGCCGTCACAGTCGCGACGGTCGCGACTTGGGTCGTACATTCATACATTCACCGTCGTCCAGCGCTTCCTCCGGTCACGTAGCCAGTTAAATCAGTGGCGAGCACCACGTCCGCATCGATCCCACACCCGCCTCCCTATCCGAGTCCGCTGCACTCTGCCCCAATATACTGTCAGACGCCTTATCAAGTTAAACAGAGCGCCGGCCAGTCACGCCAGTAAAACACCTCGTAAAAAAACTTCCCACTTACACCGGGACGCCGGCAGTGGCGGTACGTCGCGACGAACGGACACCGCCGCGCTGGCGGAGTCTGATAGCTGCTCGATGGAGCCCCGGCCGGGACAGCGCGCACTGCCCCCCCCCCCCCTCCCCAGGTCGTCCGCCGGCCGGCCGGACCTATCAAACGCTATCACCGGCGGCACACTGTCGTTGAGGCTTATCTGGCGCACTGCGCCGCCAGGGGACGGCCGGTGCGGCGATAACGACGCGTCGTCTGACCAGTGCGCCACCGTCGCCGCAGCTGCGCCAAGAACGCAGACGGCGGCTGTGGTAGATGATATAGTTGGAGTCCGACCGCAGCCCAGGCTGAAGTTTGTCAGCCAACTAGCAAACCCGCTCCAGATATGTTGCTCGGTTGACTAAAGGAAATTTCTAAATCACTGAACAATGAAAATCTACCCAGTGCTGTAAATAAAATACAGTCCGGCTATTCACAAGCCTGTAGGTCATATAGATACCTACTGTGCAATTAGCGTCACAAATGTTCTTGCGCCGATCTTATTAAATTTCCTCGTATTGCATATTTACAGTTAACACATTTCTTCATATATGTATTTGAGGCATCGAAATAATACAGAACGCCGTATGGATGTAGATTGATAAAATGCTGGCACTGACTGACCTGTGAATGATCCCTCGGCCGTGCATGTAAGTGAGTGCCGAGACCAGCTGACGGCAGAAGGGTCGGGCACGGCCCTCAGGGAAGCGCCGCTCGCGCTGAGCCTTGACCAGCGAGCAGAGGTCACCGCCGGGGGCGTACTCCATCACCAGGCAGTAGAGGTGACCCGACTGGAGGTCACACAGACACACAGAGGTCAGCTCAGGTCAGGGACTCAGGTCACCACCAGGCAGTGGAGGCAAACCGTTTGGAGGTCGTACAGACACACAGAGGTCAGGTCAGGTCACGGTAGTAAGGTTACGTCACGTCTGACGCGTACTCCGTCACCAAACAGTATAGAGGTGACTTGATTGCACAACATTGGCATCACATTTGAGGTGTCAGATCAAGTCAAGGCAGGTCAGGGGACGAGTCCCAGATTTTGACGTTGCATGCGATGACAGCACAGCACTTGTGGTCAATCAAACATACAGCATCAGAGCGATCAGTTGGGTTTTTGTGTACGTTTTGTTGCACAGCGTTCAAAACAACATTTTGGAGTGTCATGGTTCACTTTAAATTCAAAAGATCGAGCTTGATAAAAAGTGTTATGGAAATATATAAATAGCTTGGCGGAATGATGGTGACGAAACTGCTCCTGTTGAAAAACAAAATAATTGGAAACACCTTACCGCCCAATGGTTATATTCTAGCCCAAAATCAAAGCCCAGCTTCTTGAAACTCTTACCAAACTTTACCTTTCAGCGCCGAAAACTTAGTCGACAAACTACTCGGCTGGCCGACTGCGCCACAACACTCTCCAGCATTTTTTCTTCAACTTCCACTTGATTAATCCGCTTATTTTTGTTCTCCGGCGCACAAACACGCATCAGCCGCGGCAGCCGAGTTCCCGATCGCCTTTTGAGAGATTATAGATGTATCAATCACGCGGCGCGGCTCGCTATGGCCGCCAGCCGCGCTCCAATTCATCTCCATCGGTACGTGCGAGCCGGCGGACCCCAAAGCGACGCGGCGCCGCGCAACATTCGCCGCCGCGCGCCGCGATTGAATAAAAAAGTTGCGCCGTCGTCTGGCGGAAAACTGTTAAACCTCTCGACGCCGTCACACGCTCCTTTGCGTGCCGGATGAGATGACAAAGTTTGCCAATGAAACGCGGAAGGAATACGAACGGGCCCATATGAGACGGATGGACGGACGGACGGACGGGCGGACAGGAAAGCAAGTCACCGCCACCCGTCAGCGGAAACGACCGACTGGCTGTCTGAGGAGGAACAGCAGCACTGCTCGACCAAAACAAGTGCTCTAGAGCATGAACGACTGCCGTCCTCCGAAACTGACTGTAGGAATCATGGACTAGAATTCATCATGAGTACCAAGGCCTGTGGGAATTGTTGCAATTGGCTTTCACCCGTGTATTTCTCTTGCTTTATCATGTCTTCTCCTTTCCCAGCGTATTGTCTTCAAAAAATAAACAAAATGCCGCTGCTTCTCCGGCAGAGGCACTGTGGGATTGTTAGGCCGTCGGATGACACGACTCGGTCGCTTGAGAGGAACTCTGCGCGGAAAAGAGAGGGGGCCGCCGTACCGCAGCTGGCGCTGCGTGACACGGCTGCACACGACACCTCTCCCGCAGCCATTCGTCACCTACACGGCACGGCACTCCCTACCGACAGCAGCCAAAAACATCTGTAAATCCATCCGCGCACCGCTTCTTTTCCACGTGCCTTTTCAATTCCGCGCTTCAAGCCACCTTTTTGCCGGCGACTAGCCGAGCTCCAACCGTAAAGCATATCGGGATAAACGGTTATTGGATCTGTCAAAATGAATGCTGAAACTCATCTATTTGCGTCTAATGCAGACTTTAAACACGATACTCCCCGATGGTAGAAGAAGCGCGACAACAAAAACAGTCTGGATCAGAGGTGGGTCGGCAAAAACCGGGCCGGGAGCTCTCTGACAAATCGTGTGCCAAGGCGGTGGCGAAGTCCCCTCTCCGTCCCTACGCCACAGACGAGTCGCTATTCCCAGAGAATAGACCTCGGAGCGTCGTCAATATCTATGCAGCCATCCAGGGCGGTGAGACCCGCAGAGGACAGGCATGACTCAGCAGCGATGCAGCTTGCGACGGGAAAACGCGACAAATGGTGAAATGTTAAACAGAGCAGAGACATAAATGAAAACACTTCATAAAGCCGGCACAAGCTAACGCCGGCAAGTGCGCTACACGACTGGTAAGTACAGGACGTGAATTTCAAAAGCTCTGTGAAGTTGAAGTCAAAATGTGTCGCATACTGCCCTAATTCCCTTACCACCGAATGCCTTCTGACGGTTAGCGGCATAGCTTTTCTCAGCGACAAATGCCTCAGAATGGCACCTCCCAGCATGTAGTTCGTTTTAGGACGCCATTGCCAAACGAAGGAAGGCAAACGAAGCATATGGGTCGGCTCTAAACTCGTCTTTAAAACTAATTTAATTGCGATTTCACGAGAACGGGTTCAAAGGATCGCCAAAGAGGTCGCAGTCTATCTCACTTTTACTGGGCGTCTCTCCCCAGATGGACAATTTAGTCATCCATTGTACGGACGTTTAGGAGCGACGTAAAACTCCTGAGGCGCTCGTTTTTGTCGGACCGGTTTACGATCGGCTACCGTGGATAGCCTGATTTGAAAAGAGCGGTTCCCACATGAATTCGTTCAAGGTGCGGTCGTTACTGTTTTTGCCGGCTCCCATTTTGTGCCGGTCGTTCCGCAGAATACGGTCTCCCGTAATAATTAGATGGTTCTGGCTGATGTAGTTATCCAATGATGATACCGGAGCAACTCGCGAGCACATACACCCACCTGCATCAGCAGACACATTAACTATAAAAGATGCACCAGTTTTTCAGCGCTCAGTATACCCACGGTTGGGCTCATGCCTGACGCCTCCGTGATCTAGACACTCTGTTGGCTGAGTAAAGGCCGATCGCCCACTGGTGGCAGTTCCTGCTCCTGGAACCCTCTCCCTCGCTCTCTCCGGCATCTGTCTGCCCTCGCCCAACGCCTCTTAGCCGGGGGCCGCTAAGTTGCCATTCACATGAAGGCATTCAACCGACTCAAGAAACAATTGAATACGCATGATTAAAACGTGCATTGTGATTATGGAAGTTAGTTTTAGCCGTCCCATCAGATAAGGCTGATAAATTTCATGACACAGCAAATGTCTGAAAGTGTAAAATCGCAGATCACGAAAGAAAAACGGGTCCTTTTCCATCTCCAGTCGGCAGTCGGCACAGAGTTCGTGGATCCCAGCTCCTCCGTCCACTGGTGGAGGGACTTTCCAGAGAGGCTCCAGTCGGAACTGGCCGGCGGCGGCGGCAGAATCAACACGGCTGTGTGCCGGCCGGCCGGCAGTGCAGTGGCCACGCCGTCCCCCGGCCGATATTGGCACACAGAGTTGCCGGCGGCCGATAGACGATTTACGGCGCCGTATATTTCTCCGTTTGAGGTCCGTTTGACTGGCGCTGCCGGGTCGGCCGCCGCCCACCGTCGGTGCCCCGGCAGAGCGGCCGGCCGCGCGCGCTAAATGAAATACAGTGAGCGGCGGCGGCGGCGACCCGGCCGCGGGCGGCGGCCGTTAATGGGTTCCCGGGCGGCTGGCCGCCACTCCGCTCCTGGCCATTGTCTCCTGGTTATGGATGGCGTCGCACGGATAAAAAGCCGGCTAGCATTAATATCTGGAGACGGAGTGCAATAAAAGACAGCTGCCCGACGGCGGCGGCCGCGCACGATGAGGAGGGGAGCGGGCCGCACGCAGTTATCACCCGCGGTCAGCCGATGTAAAGTAGCGGGGTGCAGATCACTGCCGCCCAGTCGGCCTCAGTCGCCACTCAGTCTCAGAGGCGGCCTCTGAAGAGTGGGTGTCACGCTACACCCACCGGCCAGCCGTTACCCACCGGTGGGCACATTTCGTCCCGGGATACCGGTGATTGAAAGGTACTGGACACGCGTTACGACGCGGGGAAAGTCCGAGCCAGTGAGCTGTTTGTGGGCCTCTCTCACCATCATCGTCTCGTAGAGTCGGACGATGTTGGGGTGTCGCAGTCGGGAGAGCACCTTCACCTCTCGGCCCAGGTTCCGGCGGACATACTCCTCCTTCACCTTGTCCACGTCGATGATCTTGATCGCCACCTGAAAAAGAACAGAAAGCAAACTTGAGTAGGAAGCACACACTCCACAGGCATCAGCACGATTAACGAGCGAACCAGATGTTTGTTAGTCCCCACAGGTTCCAATTGGCTTACGATGCATGATAAATAAATGTTCGTCTCAAACGCGTCTTGTGTCTAGCAGCGGCAGCAACTTCGCTAGTAATACGCTTTCACTTTGTTAATGTAAAATGTATCCGACGATCTATTATGGTTGTGATGCAAGTCTCCAAAACTCTGGCATGTGAGGGCTGGCACACTTATATGAAACATTCTGCCTGTGACAGTATTTTCCAAAACTGTTTTCGCGTTGCAGCTGCTGAGTAACTTCCTCGTAATCTTGGAAAACGGCATATAAGTGCCTAATTAATCGTGTTGAACGGTTTACTTCTTAGCTGAATGACTAATTAACGGGCGCAAATGGCGTCTGCTTATTTTCAGAAGCCTCATATTGACTCGTTTTATCGCGATCACGAGTGCTTATGTTTACTTTCAGCTGTATCTCGGCGAGCTTAAATCCATATTTCGCCGGCCCACAACTCTGTTATCGACGCTCGTAAGGGGCGCCGGAAAAAAGTGAGTGATGATGCGTCCCGGTGATGTTTTCGACGGCCAGTGGCGGCGCAGAGAAGCGGAATCTTCGCCACAGCGAGGCACGGGCATCTTTACGGCAGACAGGGACCTGCAGACAGGGGACCGATTGCTGCTGCCCGGGACCCGGACACCTGGTGACTATGTCCGGAGGGCTGCTCGGCGGGCTGCTGGCGGGGCCGTCGTGACCTGTGGCCAGGTGGTTTTATTTTGCACTTAATTTTCGTGTTAATATTTCCTTTTTTGTGTGTTTATTTGTGTTTATGTTTTGTGGGAAAGGCGCTTTGATTTAAGCATTTTGCTTTTGCGCCGATCCGCGATTATTTTCTCCGATGTTTTTTTTTTTGTTCTTGGTTACCAAAATACACAACTGAACTGAACTGAACCGTGGACGGACAGACTTCCCAAACTAACAGCAGCGGACCGCACCGACACCTCGACATCAGGAGACCGTTACATGCTTCTAGCAATAGGCAAAGGCCGTGTATGAAAAACTTCCGACTAGCGAGCAAATAGACGATTTCAATAAAAAAAGCGGAGAAAATTAATGACGAAAGCCCTGACACATGACAGCCAACATCGTCTAGCACGGAACTGAGAGCAAACAGGAGTCTCCCGCAGTCCTCCCGTAAGCCTCTCATCGCCAGCGGGATCCTCCGGGCCGCGGGAGCATCCACCACCGAGCTGTCCTCGCCGCGTCCTCAGTCAAGCAGGTCGTGATGGATAATGCAGCATTATCTTTCCGGCGAGCTGACGGTAGTGGCGGAACTGAAGCGGCACGAGCATGGACAAAAGAGCCACTCAGTCGCCGGCCACGGGCCGTCCGTCCCTCGCTGCAGCGTCTCGGGGACTACGAGTGGACACCGGCCGCGGCCTCTCCTCGGCAGCTTCCAGACTGACAGACGGTTGGGGATATCATAGAGGCACGAACAGGCTCTGAGGCGAACAGAAGAACTGGTGGGTCCGGCTATGGCAATGATGGCACACATCGTGTTTGCAGGGAGCCAGTGGAAGCTATTTAGCTACATTGTATAATCGACAGAAACCACATCTCAGTAAGACTATTGCCACTAAGATCTTACAACGCAGCCTTGGTTGATAGCTTTCAGAGTCGTCTGACTGCCCTAGTGGTCTTCGTTCAGCTCTGTGCAGCAGCTCGGCAGCGCTGGGCGGCGCCCGGTGCCATCTTCATTAGCCGGCGCGTCTGTTTTTCCCGGGTCAGAGGTGGCCGCGTACGGCTCTGACCCCGACTGACCGCAGTGAATCTCAGCTGAAGGCTGGCTACGCCCAGAACGCGCCGCCGTGCCGAAAGTGGGCCAGTTTGCAGCACGTTTCCAGCGGCCCAAACTGCCGGCGCCGCGGCCACTCTCCGCTCGGAACTGCCCGTGACCGATGGTCAGAGAAAGCTCCCACTGAACACGGGAAAGACGGCGAGCACGGCCCCGATCAGCCGGCATCCCACCGAAGTCCCGGGTCGCTAAACACGGGACACATCTCAATCAGCCAATCGGCCGGTCGGCTGTCACCCGTTAGCCGATTGGCTTTGGCAGCTCAGCGCACCAGTAACAAGTTGTTTTGCTAAAGCTGAAAAATATAGCTCCCACGGGTGGCAAATTTATAGTCTCCGATACGTCTCAGGATTGAGCGCTTCCAAAATTCCTCGCCGCTCTCGGCTGGCCAGTACATACATAGATCTTCCCGCGACAGCCGGGACGCACGCCCCCCATTGAGAGCAGTCGATTCGGCAACGGCAGGAAAAAACAACATAAGCGATTTTCCTATTTCTGAACGCCAAATCGCCAGGGGAAATGGCCCGCGCGGCCCCAAACAGATGGACTTCATTTGCAGCGTGACGTTAACGGGAGGCGTCTCCGCCTTCGCCAGCCGTTCTGCAGACACAGAGCGAGAGAGGGAAATATCTCCGGCTGTCCTCGGGCGTCTCGCGCGCCGCCCCGGGGAGCGGCACGGCCGGCGCCCACTCGCCGAGACACATCGACTGGCGTCGCTGCAGACTGCCGCCCCGGCGCGCCCCGTAATGGAATCCCGCGCGGTGTCTCGATCCGGCAAACTAGACAGAAAGGATCCCAGGGATGGAGCCGTAACGCACAGCGCGGCGGTGGGAATTTTATGCATTGTTTTGGTATACCAACTGAATATAAAAAGTGGGTGATAGTCGATAGAAATGGCAGCCCTAAAGCAAGCTCAAGAATCATCTCCAATAAATAAATGTTTAGTTTGAAGTTCTTTTTCATTAGTTTCGACATAAAAATAAACAAAATATATATACACATACATTTTTACGCACTATGAAAACTTATATCCAGTGACATGAAATTCAAGCATGACGCCTAATGCTGAACCTTGACCAATTCATAAAGCACCCTATCTGTTAACAAGTAGTGAGGAGCAGAGAGACGGAAAGCTGCGGACCACTGTAGTTATGCTGGGCCCTCGGCGCTGCAGTTAGCGACAGGCACGGATATGTGCCTGTAACCAGACCCACGATACGAATCCCATCCACCTACAGTTGCCACTGCGCCAGTCCGCCAATCTCACAGTCCGCGGCAGTCCGCTGCAAGCCGGAGCGAGCCGAGAGCGAGCCGACCGCCGCCTCCCGGCCCGGCCGGTCCGTCCAGATTGCATTGACGGCCGGCCGAGATAAAAGTTTACTCGGATTGACCGATGGGCCAGCCGTCAATGAGGGCCGGCCGCCGATACTGGCGCGGCCGCCATTCAGAGCTGGCCTCCTCGGGATGGATGGAGCGCCGGCGATGGTACGGACCGGCAGCGGAGGGCCACGGCCGACAAAGGCCGCAGAAATCTTCAGAGCAGACATCCTCTAATATTGACTTTTCGTCCAGCGAGTCGGTCTTTCCCAGCGAGAGTCTGAACCACTCGTACGACTTCAGATACAGATTTAATCCGTAGCCCATCTTTGAGCTTAGCGGACCATGTCACGCTCTCCAAGAAACCCCGGCAACAAGTTCTCTCTCAAAACACCAGTCACAGAGAGGGCTCATATTTAACCCAGTGTGTACGGGCACGGCCGAGCCGGCGGTGCCGCGGCCGAGTCGTACCTGCAGTATGAATTATGCAGCGGCCCACTCGGCCAACGACAGCCGGCCGGCTGTTTTGACCGCCCGATTGCGGCCCGCAGGAGAGCGCTGCATGACAGTCAGTCACACACGCACACCGCCCGACAGCCATCTCACGTGGACGGAATTTTAGAGTTGAGCCGGCCGACGGCGGACGGTCGCCGACCGAGGCTGCCGAATAAGAGCCAAACTCGCCAGCCCAAATTGCCGCACCGAGGCGTCGGTTTCAGAAGCTGGCCCTCCATATGAATCCAGAGTCAAACGGTGACAGGTCGCGCCGGCCGCGCCGCACAGGTGCCGCTCCGAGCGGCCGGCCGGCGATTTACTCGCGTTTTTAGTCGCCACCGCCGAGCTCCTCCGGTGTCGCGCTCCACAAGCGCCGCCAGTGCCGGCTGTGCCCTCATTAGCTCGCCGATTTGGCCACAATTTGCTGGAGGGCGTCATTTTTCGTCGCACCGCGCCCCGGCTACCGGCGGCGGAAGACGAAACGTGCCGCATAATGGCCCGCGCGGCGCCATCAACTAATGAGCGTCGGCCGGTTTTTGCGTGTGTAACTCGTGCTGTTCCGGGGCGGCGGCGTTCCCACGGGTTTTTTGCCCGACTACCGTACGATATGAAGCAATTTGTAAACAGATTCATTGTGTGACGGAAGTGCCGCATCATGTTTGCAAACCAGACGCGATGGGGCTGCGTCCAGTCCTGAGTGCCCGCGTATTGTACGGCCGAGGCTGCTGCTGGCTTCGTTATGAAGAGTTCAAAGATGGGACGAGGCGCAAAAACAGCATGACATGCAAGAAAGTGGACACGGGGCGAAATCAAATGCACTGAAAGCGTGGTAAAGAAACTTAATAGCGCCTCCGAAAAGATAAAGTTGTAAGCAAGAGAATATTCACGACAATCACATATAATACACGTAATGCTATTCGTCTCTAGTTGACCAATGAACTATGCATGTAGAGCTTTGTCCAAGGTTGCATCCGTGGACACATTGAGATGTTCCGTCTCTGTCTACCATCGTGTATCCCGCCGTCCACCTGTCTCCATGGGCGGCTGCCCCAAGCCCCTGTCCCCGTGGAGGGAGCGTCCGCCCGGCAGCGGCCCGACCGCGACGGCCCGGCGGGATGACCGGAGCACGGACATGTCGCGCCATCGAGGAACAATCTCGACCATCCCTCCCGCCCCCGCCCCGGAGAGGATCCATTAGCCGTGTGCGGCCGACGTCTCTCGTCCTCTGTCTTTCTGCAGGCGGCCGTCGTCGGGAGACCAAAGAGGCCTTTGTGAAAGATGGGGACGTTAGACGCAGCCCGTCGGCCGGGCAGGGAGGGCCGTCGGACGGACCGACTGGGCCCTGCTGCAGGGCCCGGACGGTGGTACCGTGGACCAACTGTTCCGGTGACGTGGCCACAGCAGGTCCGCAGCGCGCAGTGGTCGTGTAGATGGCGATAGCCAGAAACGACGACCAAACATGGAAAATGAAGAAACGGAAAATAGTCGAATGGAAAGATTGATACAACAATTCAAATAAATGTCCACAGATAAAAGAGAAATACTTCCTTATGAATGGGATGGCAATATCTGTGACGCTGTTGTAGAAAAGTTTCATTTCCCGGTAGCATTGGCCCAGCAAAAAAAAAAACAAAAAAAAACAGCGTCGTTTCTGAAACCCATCTCCTGTCGAAGCACTTCAAAAGCGCAGGGTTCTGACTTCAGTTCTGGCTACACTGCTCCTCGTCTTGATTACGCATGCTCGTATTCCGAAGTTTAACAGTCCGACCAATTTCCACGTGCGCTCATATTCCAGCAACAGCTCAGCGTTCGGCTAGGTATGCAGCGATGCGCATAACCTCGGCGTGATTTGATTTTCCCGAAATCCCCCCACCAATATCTCGCAAAACTCTCCTCTAAGATCGCCAAAAATGATTAGAATAGCGACCCGTCCGCGACGCTCGCGTCGAATGGGCCGTAAAACCGGCGACGCCCCGTAAACCGAGATTAGATTTGACCGTAGTCGCTCGAGTCGATCATTGTCGGGGCTGTGTCGCCGGTGACGAGCTGCGTTAAACGGTCGCGGGGCGGGCCGGGCCGCGCGGCCCGAGGTGCGAACACCCCCGGCCGTAACTCAGCCGATCCCGGCCCCATCCGCTGTGTCAGATTGACGGCTCGGCTCGGCGACCGGAGCCGATTTCATGGTTCCATTCCATCTGCTCCAATCGACACCGCACGGACCAGATGAAGATTTGCCGCACCCGAATCCAGCTCGAAAATGTATGGCGCAGTTTGGACCACTATTGGAAAGAAGCGATCAAAAGCCATTGAAAAACATCCTATCAGCATAAATCCAGAGTGACTTGTTTACAGACCACAGTTGTCGGTGCTGACGTGTGTCTCTCATACCGGACCGGCTTTAGTGGGACCGAGAGCCAGTATCGACGGCTCTGTTATTGGCCACTGGCCGAGGTTCCTGCCTACCACAGGATCGGCCCAACATTTAATACATCTCAGTTGTGTCAGTTGTGAGAAATATGGTCGCTACAAAACAGGTGTAACTTCTGTACTGTGTTATGCTTCAATATATGGCGAACTATGAAGCTTATACGATCAAGGGAGGTAAAAATAGATACCAAATCCAGATAAAAGATACCAGATACAAATAGATACCAGATCTTAAGACCTAAAAGCCAACGGAGTCCCTTCCAGATGCAGAAAATAAGTGATCAATGGCTGAAAACAAGCTTCTAAACATGAGTTTTACACAATACGATAACATGCGAATGATGTTGGCGAGGTCGGTACCATATTCATTATACAAAGTCGAAAATGTTAAAGAATTATCATCTCTAGCTTTTTTCATGAGGAAATTTGCTATTGTAAGCCAAAAATGGCCGATATTTACGAATAGTGAGCGTTTAATGGAAAACAATCACATGCTCGCGCCCGTCCCCCAGCCGACAGAGGACCACTGCCCGTCTGACGCTGTCTTGTCTGGCGACCCCTCGCCATTCCCCCCGTGTGCCGACGGACTAATAGATACCCACCGAGGGTTTCCCTCTACAGCGGCCACCGTTCCACCCAGAGGGCGATGGACAGAGGGCAGGCGACGTGAGGGAGAAAGAGGGAGAGAGAGAGAAAAGACGAGGCGCGGGGAAGAGAGGAGAAAAGAGAGAAAAAGAGAGGATGAGAAAACAACAGAGAGGAGAGAGAAGAGAGAGAGAGAGAGAGAGAGAGAGAGAGAGAGAGAGAGAGAGAGAGAGAGAGAGAGAGAGAGAGAGAGAGAGAAAGAGAGAGAGAGAGAGAAAAAGAGAGAGAGAGAGAGAGAGAGAGAGAGAGAGAGAGAGAGAGAGAGAGAAAGAGAAAGAGAGCGAAAGAGCGAGAAAATGAGGAAGAAAAAGAGGAAGAGAAAGAGAGAGAGAGAGAGCAAGAGCGAGACAAAGAATGAGAGAAAAATAAAGTCACAGATAGAGAGAGAGAGAGAGAGAGAGAGAGAGAGAGAGAGAGAGAGAGAGAGAGAGAGAGAGGAGAAGAGAAGAGAAAGAGAAGAGAAAGAGAAGAGAAGAGAAGAGAGAGAGGAGAGAGAGAGAGAGAGAGAGAGAGAGAGAGAGAGAGAGAGAGAGAGAGAGAGAGAGAGAGAGAGAGAGAGAGAGAGAGAGAGAGAGAGAGAGAGAGAGAGAGAGAGAGAGAGAGAGAGAGAGAGAGAGAGAGAGAGAGAGAGAGAGAGAGAGAGAGAGAGAGAGAGAGAGAGAAGGGAGCGGCGGCTGCGCCGGATTGCCGCCGCCGCCGCCGCCGCTCCCGCCACCCTCAGACCAACCGGCTTGAGGTAGGCCGGCGAGCGCCGTAATCAATACTGAACCTGGCAGAAACAAACAGCCGGATTTGACGTCCCCTGCTGCCGGTCGACAGAGCAGAGAGGCCCGCCGAGAGGAGACGGCAGAGGGGGGCGGAGGAGGAATGGAGGGGGAGTGGGAGAGATGCAACGTTATGATTTATTGATATTTACATGCATTTATTGAGTAATCATTGAGAGAAGAAGTAAATCCAAGAGAAAGGGCGAAACAGAGCGATGTAGAGAAAAAAGAAGATTAAAGAAAAGATTATAAAGAGGGATAAAAACATGAATAAAAAAGAAAGAGCGAGATAAGAAAGCAGAGTTATGCTTATAAAAACGGAAAAGTGGTAAAGGCACGAGAGAAATTGTCGAGTCATTTCACGTTTACCATTACCCAGCTACGGGACGACTAGAAAAGACGTGCAAAGCATCATAAACGACCCATCCGGTCCACCCCACCGCCCTGAGTTTGACCCCTGTCGCATCTACCCGCCCTGTCACACCCAGCTGCAGTCTTGCAGTCGTCTCTGTGTCCTCCTAGCCCGCGGACGGCCTCCCGGCAAATTATCGTCTCCGCTTTTCATCAGATGCGAGGACAAGAGCGTTGTCAGCGGGCCGTCTCGGCATCTTCAGAGAGGAGCTGCAGCTTTGAATAGATATTCCTGGTGAAATTGCCAAGGAAGACCACCACTCAGTCTCAGCCGGAGATTATTCAAATTACTCGACTGCTGAAGTGACGTCCGCGAACAGTGGTTACTGAACGAGCAGCATCAAACCAGAAAAGCGTTTCTGAATCATACACGCTTCCGGTGCCAGAGAAAATCACTAAGTGGGTATAATCATGTTGCAGGAAATTTTGATAGAAGCAAAATAAAGCCTCTTAGCGTACATTTGAACGAAACGTTAATTCCAATTTATTGTATTGAATGTATTGAATTGGGAAATGTATTGAATGAATCACATGCGTGGTTGCATCGAGATCAGTAACCAGTTCATGTCTGTAGTTGCAAAAACAAATTTGTCACAAATGCTTGCATTGCAATAAATTGCATGCACACATATAAATGCGTGCAATGTGTATACCTATGCGAAAAATTGTTCCATGAGTTGTTATACGGCAAAGGCAACATTCACATCAACATCCCATCACCCCACAGGTCTGCAATCTACACCACGTCTCCCCAGTTCGGCACGACATCCCGTCCGAAGGAGAATCACACGCCTGCCGGTGAGCGGCGGGCACAGCCAATATCCTAAGTGAGCCACCACCCGGTCCTCTGGGACCCGGTGCGCCCCGCGGCGCCGTCACCCCTGTCGCCCTGTCCCCTCGGCTCGTCTCGGCACTCGTCTGCATCCAACTGCATCGCGCACCGACACGATGAGTTATACACAAACACGGGAAAACAGCAGCTAGCATGTGCTACGATAAATGAATTGATAGCCAAGATGTGTAGTGTGTACTTCTATATCTGTCTCCAAAAGGCATGAGCTTCCGCTTTGATAATTGTAACGATAAATGGGAAATTGGTCAGCTACTGTCCATTTGGATACTCTTTGTCATTTATGTTTCACATATCGCTCATAAATAGCAATTCGTTCCACATTAAGCATGCGTGAAGCGACATCCGTCCCCTATCCTCCAGGACCGAGTTATTATCATTCTCGCTCGGAGTTCTCTGCTCCGAGCTGACGGACATCCCATCACGGATAGCCGTGGTCCGTGATCGTTGATTTGTAATTTTCAGGCATTGGCTATGCAGAGTGCCTTGTAGAAAAGTTGAATTCAAAATAAATTCATTTAGGGCAATGCAGCATTGGCCGCCTATCCCAGCGGATGCCGAATTATTGGCGACGGCACCTTCCGCCAGCCAGCAGTAGTTCCGCCAATGGCTCATAGATGGCGCGGGAGGTACCTGCCGCGACCGACGCGCCGGTAGCTGACTGCGGGGCTGATCCACCGAAAGCGCCAGGCAGTGATCGTCGGCACTGCAACCAACGTCCGGCATCTTAAGCTGAATTCAGCGTTCTGATCCATGACAGACAGCCCCGGGACTCAGAGATTCTCCCTTTCCTCCGCGTTTCGACTGCCCGCGCCTCTCGAGCCTCTCCTATGCCGACTGGTCGCCGACGTCCTCCGTTTGGCGATTTGTGGGTCCTCTCCTGGCCGAAATTCCGGCCACTCGGCGGCCGGATTGGAGCGGTCCCAGCGTCCCTCTGCCATCCGAGCACTGCTGAGCCAGCCGGCGCTGAATGCCCTATAGAGCCCGACTGATTATAGTTAATCTGGAGCGCTCAGGGCCGACGCCGGCACGGGGCCGCCATTGTGCTCACAGTTCAGAAGCAATGCTGGCCGCCGGAGATAAGCTTCAGCACCGGATGGAATTTGTGTTCCTAGGTCGACTGGAAATAACATGGCTCTCAGCGAGCAGGCTCCCCATCCTCCGCTCTGTCTTTTCCATTTCAGCCACAGCTCTTTCTGTCGCTCCTTCTCGACACCTCCTTACTCTTACCTTCTTTATCTCTATTTCTCTCATTTCGCCTCTTCATTTTTCGCACTCCCTCTTTCATTCTTTCTTTCTTTTCGACAAGCCACTCTTTCTCATTTTCACCCTGTCAAACTTATTCTCTCTTCCGCCTCATCATAACTCAGTCATAATATTTTACAATATATTTTACGCCTGAGGAGTTCGAACACCACCAAATCACGCTCTACCTCTCTGCCTTAATTATCACCATCTGCACATCTCTCATAAGGCGCTCGTTCCGCCGCATCATTAGCATCCCATGAAATAAGGCTGGTTCTCTCGTGTGATACAAGTCTCACCTCTAAATCACGCCCGCGGCAGACGAGAGCCGCCCGTTTTACTTTTCTCCCCGTTCCCCATGACGGTCACAGAGTGGGGTAAGACAGGCCGGCCCAGATCAGCCCACAGTCGCAGCCGGTGGCGCGGTACACGTCAGATCACGCAGAAATGCCGCGGTGTCGGCAAAAACGGCGCAGTCAGGCCACAGAGCGCCATTGTCCGTGGTCCGATTAATGTCTTGCTCAGCGCGGCCGCGGACGGGTTCCGTGACGGCGCGCCGGGCCCGTGACGCCCGGCGGTGACGGAAGTGACGACACGCACACAAACACGGCGCGGTCCAGATCGGGGTGAGACGCAAACATGACACGGATGTCTGGAAGAGCACCCGATGTAAGCCATGCGTCAAGTGGCGGCTATGCATAAATGCGCCTTCCACCACCAGTGAGATACGCGGACAGACCAGCGATCTTTCTCACCTAAACGCTTGAAGGCAATGGTGGGCACGTCTGATGTCATAGAAGTATGAAAGCTTTCGCGGCGCGGTGCAGCAGTGCACTGTGTCATTGTTCATGCTCTGTCTTCAAATCGAAATATAGTGCGGAGCCATCATCCACACTGGAGTTGAGGTAGGAGATAATAGCCGTTTTCACGACGGGTTGGCTATCCGGCGAATGCACCTGATTTGACCAAATCTGCACCTAATTTCTTTTACAGCAAATAGTTATCTTCATTTTATGAATTTATTTCAGTGTTTTTATCGATGATGCTCTCTGATAATATGACAAAGCAGGCATATAAGTAATTAGTGCAACCCTAGCCGCTGTTAAGAGACACACTGAACCTGATTTGACCAGATCTGCACCTAATCTGTACCAGATGTGCACCAAATGTGTACCAGATGGCCGTCGTGAAAACGGCTATTTCCTCGACGGTCGACCCGGCGACCCAAAGACGGCACTGCGCCATATCCGCCACCGACGCAGTGTGTTCCCGCAGTAATCTATTTCCGCTGTAATAATCCATTCTTATCCAGCCTTCATTCAAACTTTCATAATTAATTTCATCAAAAGTTTCTGTCGAGAGGCTTTTCTGCAGCACAATGAAGCCATCAACGCCGTCGGACGGTGTCGGCGCCTCTCTGGCGGAGCGGCTCTCCTGACGTGATGGAGCGCTCATGGGAGGACAGCCGGCCGCCGGCGACGGACGCCACTTCCCTCCGGCGGCACCGGAGCGGCCGCCGAGAGCCCTCGGCGCTGACAGAGAGCCACAACATTTCCGTACCGACATCGAGCAGAGAGCGCTGCAGCCAAGATCAATGGCTCTCTGACGATGACGACTTTCGTGAAATTTTCGACACGGTGAGCGTTCTGGGAAGCTCGTCCATTGGTGAGCTGCTCCTGTCTCCGGCCCGGCCAAGCAGCGCGGAAAATTGGACCTCCCCCGAAATAATCAGCTCGGCTGAGCGGCGTCGAACCGGCCGGGACGTGCCGCGACTTGGGTCAGCCGACCCAACCCACCCTGATGAGCAGGTCCTCCCCAGCGATTAGAGGCCGACATGAATTGGCCAGATCGTGCCGCCGCGCCTCGACAGCCGCTCCTGCACAGGCCGGGGCCGGTCAGATGAATGAATTGCACCCAGTCGTCCGTCCATCAGTCTGTCACTCTGTCAGAAGTGTACCTTGATACTGCACCATGCATTTCCTAGCTACATGGCTTACAAAAATTTTAAAATATAAAAAGATCGATTTTTTCTTTATTCTTTTCATGTTATTCTTTATCATGCTATCGCACTGTACATCATGTAAAATGTGCCATGGAGTGTAACGTCGGTTAAACAATTCACGCGAAATCACAATAATTTCCTAAATATTTCAGGAGCGAGCGAGCGCCTCGAGCGAACAGTACTGAGTTGTAAGAATAAGCACCACGCGAACAACCTTTGGTGTCCAAAAAGTAACTTTTACGAAAGTGCCCTCCAATGAATCAAGTATTTCAAAACCAACAGTATCTCTCTCAGCGCGTGGAGACCGTGTCGCCACCAGCACCGTCACCAGTCTCCCCTGGTGCGGAACACAGTGGCACAGTGCCGCCTCCGCCGGCTCGCACCATCAACTGGTGCCGCTAATGGTGGCCGCTCTCGGCCTCAAGTGATTACTCCGGGAGGAGTAGCCCGGTTTTAATTGGGCGCGCCGGCTGTCGCAGCGCGCGAGCGGCGGACACCCGCCGCGGCGCGCCATCAGTTCGACCATATATCAGCGCGCCACTAATGGAACTCGGCAGCCGCCCCGGCCGCCGATCGGCCCGCCACGGCCGCCGGCCACTAACGCAAATCAATACACCGGCACGGGCGCCCACCTAGCGCCCGTCACCACACGGTTACCGCTTGATCACACCATGTATTTGTGAGCAGTTCAATGATATACCTTCATAAAGGGTTTTCAGCATCTAGATCAACATTGAATCGACTATCGATAGCACCAGCCGTTTCAAAAGCATGGGCATTAATCGGCTTGACGGCTTATCAATGGCTTATCGACATACGGTCTTGACGACGCTTTTTTATTTTACTTTGCATTAGTTGGAGACATAAACAACAGGTTGCCTTAGCCCCATGAAAACGTCTTTTGGTCGCGATTGCTATTCTGGGTACTGTCGTTCAGCTGCCATATTCAGCCGTAGCTTCGTATGAAGCGTTTATCCATTTATGCATGTATACCGGGTGTCCCAAAAGTAAGGTCATGATTTAAAACTTAAATATCTCGAGAAGTAAGAGTCCGAATCACTTCCAATTTTTAAACGTGCAAGGTACATCCATAAAATTATTTTCTTGCATGCTTAAACCATTTTCGATCATAACTACACCGAGCAGTAGGCATAGAACTGAGAAGGTCGAAATTCAACTCTTAGAGAGGGTCCGTCATTAAAACAAAGGGTAAATACCGCCCAGTTTTCGGCCCTAAGCAGGCCCTATCAGCTCGCCCTATCTCTGAACTCATGCATAGTTTCGCCTCAACCGGTAAAACGTCAGAAAAAGGTATAATGTACGCACAGGGCATGTATACTTAGCCACCTGTGCTTCGAGGTCCTCAGGACGACAGCGGGAATCGGGCGAAAATAAATCAAGAGAGGTGGCCGAGGGTCCTCCCATTGGTTCTTCCGCTCGTCGCAACGCAGCTGTGCCGACACCATCAACCAGCAGTGGTTTCAGCAGGATTGAGACTATGCTTGCACCGTCCTGAATATCATGCATTGTCTCCGAGAGTTGATGTGAGATCGCGTAATTTTCAGTCAGGGCAACGCCATTGAATGGCCTCCGCGGTCACCTGATGTTACACCTTCATATTTTTATTCTCTTGGTACACAACGGAAAGGTTGTCTTTTAGGACAACCCAACGAGCCGGGAAGAACTAAAGGATGATCCCTCCGAGCAAACATAAGCGGCATCTCACCAGAGAATCGTTCCAGAATAGTGGAGGAAGTAAAATGCAGTCTATTCGTGCACGCGGCCCGAAATGGTAGCCATGCAGAAAAGCAGCAAATGTGGGGCTACGAGCCAATGTATTGACTCATATGTATATCAGAATAAAATTTTATAAAATGCTCTTTCATATGATGTCCTATTTATTTCTATCCATCGCGTATTTTTGGCGGTGTGGCCAAAACAAATGATGACCTTACTTTTGGGACACCCTGTATGTTATTGATTATAGCGTCATGCATAACGTAGCTCAGGGACCTTTCTGAAACTTCTTTGAAAGTGCTCTGTATGAATTGCAAGGCAATTGTAGAACTGAAATATTTATGTTGTGAACACGAAAGTCAAAGCTAGAATCAAATGTAAGCAGCTCACAAAAGGCCACTTGTTTCTCACTTTGACGTTAACACACGGATCCATTCAAATGTCCATGCCTTAGCCCTTTGAGATCCATAAGCTAATCACTCCCGATTATGTCTCGTCATATGCAGAGCTAAAGGGTCAGGGAAACATGATATGGACTGGCTCGGCGACTACAACCAGGACTGCGGAGCCGATGGATTTTCGGTGACTCCGATTCCGACTCCGACTCCGGCTTTCAAACACCAACTCCAACTCCGACTCCGACTTCGGGCAGAAATGTCAGCTCCGACCGACTCCAACTCCGACTCCGACTCCACAGACCATGCACGGCTGCGGAGTCGATGAATTTTCGGTGACTCCGGCTCCAGTCTCCAAGTCCAAAACCGACTCCAACTTCAACTTCGACTCCGATTCCGGTCAGAACTGTCGACTCCGATCGACTGCGACTCCAACTTCAACTCCGCAGCCCTGACTACAACACTGCCGGCGAAAAGGGTCTGGTGTGCACAGTTGTACCCTGCTTCCAGCCAGCACGCCGCAGCAAAAGACTGACGCATTGATTGCACCCCATTGCGCGTCTCCCACTAACCCCGATCGGCGGCCGCGGAGTGTCGAGATGGCAGCGTTTTTATCACCGGCTACAACTGTCGTCCGCTGGTAATTCGGCGCCCCGGAGGTCCTCCCAGCCGGCCTCTCCGTAATTGAAATTGTCACGCGTCCTGTCCGACCCCCGGCGGGCAGCTTTCACACATCTAATGCCCCTGTCGTGTCCCGAAAAACCACACGCAGGTGAGCGCAGGGCGTTTTTGCCACGGCCGTCCGTTTTTCGTCGTCTGATTATTCCAAATCTCGGTGCGGTGACATGTGGAGTGACACGCTGCCGGCTCGGTGTGTCTTGGGGCGAGAGTGCCACTCGAGAAACACGGGTACGGACCACCGGACATCCGACAGGGCCTGTCGAACACGCGGTGCCGCCCCCCGGCCTGGCCCGCAGCACGCAGCTGCCGGCCGGCCCGTGGCGCGCCCGATTGAAATTGGACCGGCGGCCGCCAGCACAGCCGGTGTGACGGTGTTTTGTTGACGCTAACGGCCGCCGGGCGTGACCCCTGGCACACGCTCGTGACCAGAACGCCGGACGCCAGATGAAGACGTCGGGAAAAAAAACTGGGCCGCGCCCGGCGTGTAACCGTAATGTTCGGCCCACCTGCGGAGGGCCGGCCGCCCGTCCTACACCGCAGCCACAGCGCAGGCTACGCTCCCTCCTACTGAATCAGCCGAGCCGCACGCGAGATTGGCCACAATGTATAACTTCGGCTCTATGGCTGCCATGACCGCGCTCAAAATAATAAGTAGGTACGCTGTCCTATTTTAACCCTCGCATGTGTGCGGCGTTTGCCAGCTTCTAATGTGTAGGGGGGGGGGTCGGTTGGACCCCCCCCCCTTGCCGTTTGGCCCCTGATCGAGCTAGAGCTTCGCGGAAAAAACGAGCGTGTTGCCCGTGACGAGAGGAAGCCGATGATACCCAATTTTAAGGTCCTAGGTCATTGGTTGACCTTCCAGGTCAGGTCAATGACCCAAAGTCAGGAAAATCGGGACCTGTTAGAAAGTCGTAAATTGTGGCTGCTAAGGGGTTTTTCGGGGTGCTGATCACGAATATCGTGTTAGTTTTGATCACAGATGATGTCTTGAAGCATTTAGACCAGGTCGGGTCAGGTCAGGTCAGGTCAACCAGTAGGCGTCGTGACGGGTATTCGTAGTACGTGTCAACCGCCTCTGACAGCTTCGTAACATGTTACGAAGTCACCAAAACTACTTCGTAAATGTTCAAATGGTTGCTAAATTCGAATTCAGCTCCAAAAACTAGCCTAGAAACATGTAAAACTCGAAAAAGTGACCCGAGGTCACCCGAGGTCACCAAAGGTCAATGACCTGACCTGACCTTCAGGTGACCTTGACACACACGGGAGTAACATCAAATCACATGTTTGAACGTTTGAAACCACGAAAAGCTTGCAAACACGCGGCTAGTGCGAGCCGACATACGCGAAATCGCGATTCCGGCCAAACATGGTCTCGGAAAAGAGGTCACAGGTCAAAGGTCATTTGGGTAAGGGTCATGAAATTTTCAGGGTAGGTGTAAAATTGATCAATGCGAGGGTACTGAAAGTTTCGCCGCGATCGGCCGCTTTTTACGCGAGTTATTCGCGAAAAACCATGGGGGGGGGTCCATCCGACCCCCCCCCCTACACATGCGAGGGTTAAAGCAAGTGAATTTTCACATGTTTTTACAAGCTACCCGAATACCAGGATCCAAGACTTGGTTATATGCGTTATCCAAAGCTTTTACCCAATTATCAGGATGCACGACTGCCCACTTTTTCACTGGGGACTGAACTTCGATAGGTATGTCGTGCGTGCAACCACCTACCGTTTGCATAGATGAAGGGGGCTAAAATGTGAACACAGGTAAAATACCGATATCTTGGACACTGATGTTTTTCTGAAGTTTGCTTTGAAGAGAAATTTATACGATCCACTAAATAACCATATTCCCAGCTAAGCTGTAGAACATTAATGTTTCCTCGCCGAAAATTGTGTAATTACCGCGCTGGCAGCGGCCTGTATGAGCTGATTAGGCCGCGTTTCCGGGCCGCCGGCCGGGAAGATGCGTTTCCGCCGCTCCCAGGCAGGGAGGGGGGGGGGGGCGTGGGTCGGAGCGGCCGTCTCCTGTGAGAGGAGGGAATCGGCCGGAGCTGTCGGCCGGAGCTGTCGGCCGGAGCTGTCGGACGGAGCTGTCGGACCCGCTCTCCTACCGCTCCTCTCTCCCCGACTCGTCTGTCGCCCGGCCGCCGCCGTGCCCGCGTAGAGATGTGTTGGGAGAGGACCAATATTGATTTTCCAATTGATTTATGGTGGTCTGAGCGTGGTCGCGGCGACCCCGGCAAAGCACACGGCGGCGTAAATCAGCCCTGCTGGTGGCGCCGCCGACACAGCTCCGGGGCCCTCCCGGCGCCGCCGGGAACGAGCGGTAGAGCAGAGCGGCCGGTCGACCCGCTGTGCGGTCACGGTAGAGGCCAGAGTGTGTCTGATATGTGTATAGAATGTATATCAGGAGTGCATGCATTACCCAGATCCTGCCGACCGTGAGATTAGAAGCAGAACTTCACGTCTGTGTGCAGGGTGCTGAGCCATCAATGGACTCAGCTCAGCCGTTTCATCTCGTCGAATCCATCCCGACGGCCGGAAGTGCAGCACCTGACCGGTGACGGGCGTCTGACAGCCGGTCGGAGTCGGCGTCAAACACACCGAAAGCCGATGACAGCTGACGGCTGGCAGTCGGCTGTCATATGTCCGTCAGCCACCAGCCCAGACAGAGGCGCGGCTGCGACAGAGCAGGCAGCAGTGCCGCTACATTGCAGCTGCGGCTAAAGTGGACTCGTCACTTCGTTCATTGGCTCCCCCGAGAATCATCCCGGAGATTTTCAGAACGGACGCTGTCGTCCCTTCCAGCACATCGCGAGCCTGCTTCCATTTGTCGCCAAATGAAAGTCGCCCATTTCCCCTGCCTGCACGTCCATTCCACCTCGGTCCATACCCGGCAGACCCATTCAAAACTTTGCCGCACCTATTCCCTCCATGTCATTGGGGCGCTGCCTTTGTGCGGCGCGGCCCGCCCGGCGTCTGCCGATGCCGACCCTTTCTCAAAGTTCCGTCCGGCGGCGCGGCCATAACGGCGCCGGCGATTCGGCGTCGCGTCCTGACGCAGCGTCCGGCCGGCCGGCGATGGGCTCATTTCGCCGCCGGCCCAATGCGCCAACTCGGCCGGCGACGTAATTGCACCGGCCGCCGGCGGTGCTCCAGCCCGTCAGCGCCGTCTAATGCCGTCCGTCAGCGACGGGCCGCGCCGCACTGATGCCATCGCGCCGCTGAAATACACAGCCTAATCTGTCCGGCTCTGTCATCCGGCCCGCAGTCGGCCGAGCTCAGCCAATGGGGCGGCGGACCGGCCGCGGACTGTGTAACTCGGCACAATGCTGCCACATGCCGACGGGCCTTGTGATTTTGCGCGCGCAATGAACTGTGCCGGGACCGTGCCGGCCGCTGAAGTGCCGAGTGGGACGGCCGACTCCGGCCAACTCGGTCGGCCAAGTTTGCCGCCGCCGTCGTTGAGATGCGGCGCACGGCCGGCCGGCGTCCCAGTTCATCTGTTGATCAGATCACTGCCGAGGGGCGCGACCTCATCAGGCTTTTTACGACACCGCCATTGTCGCACGCGGCCAATAATATGCAAAACACAGCGCCGCTCTCCCTCCCTGCCGCCGTCGTAAACGACGCGTCGATCGGCTCCGTGGAGGATTTCGACGCGACGCTCGACGGCGCGCGGCGTCGGCCCCGAAAACCGCGCCCCCAAGTAAAACTGTCAATGAAATGATGATGGACGCCGTGGCGGCGAGGCATTTCCCAAAGATTGGCGACTGATTCGCCGTTACGACTGGGGTGGCTCCGGCGCGCCGACCGACACCGGCGACGCCGCTCGCCGCACAACGACTCTGTGTACGCGCGTGCGGCGAATTATGGCGCGATCGCGGCGCGCCGCCGCCGCCGAGAGCAAAACACGGAGCGCCATCGACTCCGGCTCCCGGCGGGGGGCCTGACGGCTCTCACCGGGCGGCCCTGCAGCTGGGCAGAGCCGGCGGCGAAAACGAATTTCGCCGGAATTCGCATTCGCCGGAATTCGCATTTTACAGGATCGTAGGTCTCAATGAAAGGAGCTGATCGTTTTCGAATACAAAGTCACGCAATCTTCTGCCAGCTTTATCATGTCAATAGCTATTCCCTAGTGCTTGTTGGTGCGCTTATGAACAATTTTGGTCTCTCGATAGCGGTAGAAAGAAGAAAAACGGCTGCTCAGATTGATTTCCAGCCTAGCGAATATGTTTACGACTATTGAGCATCAGAAACACATTGCAGATTTGCAGATTGATGTGAACTGCCCTTACATTGATGAGAGCTATAAATTGAAATATTAATTTGATCCCTGCCTTCTTGATACCCCTTACCGTCCATCTTCGACAGTTCCTCAGCCTTAGATTAACGCACAAACGATGCCGAAGTCTAACACATCCCACAACACTCCCAGCATACCCTGGGGACCGGGAGGGACCAGGAAGGGCGCTCAGTAGTGAGGGGGCTATTGAGGGTCCTATTGACGGGCGGGGCAGCGTCCGTCGGCGCCGATGAGAACTACCGACAGCGTCGTCAGTATCTCAGTGACGAACGGTGGGCGCGCCGCAGTTGTGTCCGACGATACGTCACACTGAATCAAACGGCACAACCGTATCTGTAGGAACGGTGGCCGGCCGCCGGCAACAGATATATCGCGGCCACAGAGCCGGCCGGAAGGACCGGCGAGCTGCCGGGGAGCGCTGGGCGGACCCGCTCTCCGCGCCGGCACCAAAACGCAGCACTCCGCGCAAAGATACCGAGGGCAGAATCACTACAGGAAAGATGGGCACAGGTTAAAAGGCTTACCTATGCCGGGTCAAATGTCACTATTCATTGTAAAAACATGGGTATGGAATGGAATCGGACATAATGTCCTAAAGAGTTAATAGTTATACATATATTCGCCATGTGTTATCATCAAGAAGCAGTCCTGCATTTCAATGAAGACGCCTTGGCGGCTTTGTGATTACTGAATGCACTTATTGAAGTCACATAAAAGCTTACAATTACAATGGATGGTCTGGCACAACAATGCAGCACGTTTGCCGTCACACGCAATCACCAAATCAATTATGTCCGGAAATGATATTCAGATGGTCATTTTTTTCGCACCGACGTGTCGTCATCAATGTATGAATATCTCAACTCCTCCAATTTAGCGAGCCATAAATTTTCCACGGGCTGCGATACCAGACCAGCGGAAATTTATTGAAGTTCGCTGAATATCCATCAGAGGCCTGTTTCACTAAAAACTTGCGATTGCAAGTGTTTGAACTTTACAATTCATCAGCTGCCGGACATTGGTCACGTGACCACATTTTCCGTGTGACCTTGAGTTGGCACCAGATTTTGTCGACAGACGTGGCGCAGCTTATTTTACTGCATTATTTTAGATACTAAATATTTAGGCGTGTGGTGGTAAATGATACCGTGCAAATAATATTGAATCATCGGTGACATAGTTCAACCATTGATACTTGACTAGCATCAATAAAATGCAATTAATCTATTATTACTCTTCCGTTGATTTTATTGTGTTTGCAGGCATAGGTAGAAACTGAAAAGCTGAGCCTGCAGCTTACAGTTGTTCTATACAGTAGCGGCGAAACACCTTCAATTAACCCGCGCCCCGCTGGGGGGGGGCAGAATCTGCCCCCCTCCCGTTTTTCGCCAATAACTTCTAAACGCGTTACGCCAGTGACGTCAAACTTTCAGTACCTTATCATACATCAATTTGACACGTTCCGTAAAAATTTGAGCGAAATCCGTCGGAAAATTTTTAAGAAATTGACGTTTTAGTGACGTCATGTTCGCCATTTTCGCCTAAAAAACGGCAAAATTTCAAACGCCGCTAACTTCTTCATTTTTAAAGGAATCAAGACGTAACAAAAAGGTTATACGTGATTCTACTATGTCTATCAAATGGCTATCTCGGTTTTTTGAAAATTTTGGATTTTGGCCAAAATTTTTCAAAAAAACTGACTTTTTTGGGAAAATATTTATAAAATCCAAAATTTTGAGTTTATCGAAAAAACCGGAATATATGTCAAAGCAGTGGTCTATGTGCACCTACATACCAATTTTTAGAAGAATCGGTTAAAAAATGTGGGAGTTATTCAAAATTTTATGACGTCACGACACACAAAAATTTGAAAAATGATTTTTTTGGAAGTTCTAGACCTCGTACGGAAATAAAAATAACACCATTCGATTTGCCGTGAAAAACTGCATCGGATAGACACCTTTTTAGGCCTTAACAACCAGCTTCAAAATTTGACCTCACTTGACCTGACCTTGACCTGACCTCGACCTGAAATTCATCCAGAGGTGGTCCATATCACTTATTGAGTGTGCCTATTGAATTCCATGAGTAAAATGACCCATAAAACATGTGTCGCACCTGCCCTTTTCTATATTTTGTTTTTGGTGACCTGACCTGACCTGACCTGACCTTGACCTTGACCTTTGAATGACATTGTGTGCAACGAATATTGTCTTGGTAGTCTAAGAACACGTTTTGGGCAATCAGTCTCAGTCCATTCTTCGGCAACTACGGTGCAAGGCCAATACTGTAGAAACTTGCATTTTGTACCCTTGACCTGACCTTGACCTGACCTCTGACCTACTTAAGCAAAAAAATTTGGGCTCTTAAGATCCGCCTTGTTGAGAGCTTTCGATTGCCGTTTTCCCCGTCTTTCTACGACCATCGGTTCGGAAGTTAGACAGGGGGGGCAGAATCTGCCCCCCCCCCCCCAGCAGGGCGCGTATGGCTGAATAGCCCAGCGGGGCGCGGGTTAAGGGGGGGGGGCACTGCCGACTTTCGGTCCGATTCTTTCCATGCAACGCCCATAGGGCTAATGTTAAAATGCCAAAATTATAGGGGGCACGGTGCCCCGGTGCCCTCCCCGTTCCGCCGCCTATGGTTCTATAACTCTTAATGCATAAATCAATGCTACTGAGGGCTGCAAATTTGTTTTTTACCTATCTTTAATAACTGATGCCCTACCTTCATCTACCATTATCTGTAAGAATCTTGCATCAATCATCACCAGACTTCTTAGTTTTTTTTTTTTTACATACCTACGCCCCAGCCGCGAGAGTGGGCGGGTACGACTCCCTCGCCTTATAATTGAGCTAGCCTCGCGGGAAAAACGAGCATGTGTGCCGTTACGGGACCGGGGACGCAGCGATTGATGCACGGTTTAAAAGTCTCAGGTCAACTGATGCCCTCTGAGGGTCAGGTCAAGTGCCCCGAGGGCCAAAATACGATTTCGGGTTTTGAAAAATAACTTTGTCAAAAAAACGGCGCAGAGTCGCTATTTTAGTACCATCATGTTTGTCATGCTCCGGTGCGTCAAAATGGTACACTTTTGTTTGGGTGGGGTCAACATAAGGTGTTCACATCGGATCAAAGCCAGGTCAGAGGCACTCAGGTCACGAACTTGGTCGGAGGAGGTTATATCGCATATCATTCGATTCGGTAGGTCTTCCCGAGTCTATTGGCGACTTTTCCGACTTGCCAGCTCAATTTTATCAGGAGTTATTGACGAAAAAACTTGTGACATTTGTGACGTCATGAATGACGTCACGCGAGGTTAAAGATGCAAAAGTGAAGCATTGGACATTGCAAGAATTGCATGAAATTGCGATTCCATGTGCTTGAGCTAGGTTTAGATCATTCTCGGCGTCAAAATTGCAGTTTCCATATTTTCCCCATTGACTTGTAATGGTGACGTCGCGCGATCGGCCTGACCTCATGTGACCTCTAGGAGAAATCTGAGATATACAAGTTTTGAGACTCCTAGAGGATACTAGGTCCTGTAAGTATCATCTCGCCGTGACAGCTCCTCTGGCACCGAGGGCGTTGCGAAGTTTCGGTATTTTGGGACTATTGCAGAGGTTCACGTGTGACGTCATAAGTCAGTGACCTGACCTGAGACGGAAATGCAATTGGTTTCCAAAGATGCGTATGGAAGCAAAGATAAGGTGTGCCAAATAGCAGCCCTCTAACTGTAAGGTGTTTTGAGCTATCGCCAAAAGTCGTGAGAGGAGCGCTACTGACTCCTCCGGTCGGCCGCCGGGGGTAAGGAGGCGTGCAGGGTATCGGAAAACCACCTGGTACTTCGCGAATTTTGCCGATAAAAATACGTTTCTTATGCCAACTTGTAGCCAAAAGACTACTGAATCTCAAACCAGTCGTATCCTTGCACTAAATGGCTTGGTTTAGACACGATAGGTCTGAAAAGAAAAGGTCCCATGTATTCTCTATGGGCGCCGCGAGGCCGTTGGCACCAGAGTTTCGGGAAGTGCCCTCGCCACAACCGCACGTGCAGATTTGGTCACGTGACCAAGCGCATTTGCCGCCACTGTATTTATATACACTGTGCAATTCATAAGTATTTTTGCAAACTATGTAAAATCGGATTTCACTAAACTTCATCACCAGCGGCACCTCCGATAAAAAGAGTTGGTAAATAAACTTGTAAACAGTAAAATTGTTTGTAATCAAGAACTATAACATGTTACAGATATTGCTTCCTTTTATCCAACCATGTCTAGTATTCATGTCAGAAATTGCAGAAATGAATTGAAAATAATGATGCTGTTTCTGAATGGTATAAATGATGGTTCACAATATCTTATTATTGAAAGAAAATAACACGCGAAACATTTGACAGCAGAAGACTGTTGAATGCAATTATGGCGCGCGAATGACAAAACATGACGATATTTATTTATTGCTCGTAGCTGGTTCGTAGGGATTGTGCTAAGTAAAGAAGAGCATATAATGACTCAGCATATCATATTTGTTTTAAATAATTGATTGCTTTGCATCATTGCACAAAAAGTAATAAAATTCCAAACGTAAGGGCGACTGGAATTTCGGGTTTGTAAGTACAACGTTTTCTTTCAAGTTTTTGGTCTTCGTGAAACAGAAAGTTTGCGATTTCGATGTTTCTTACAAACTTTTTTCTTGTAAAAAAGTTGGTAAATTTTAAACTCAAAATTCATGCCCGAAGGTTTCGTGAAATCCAAATTTCAAATGTTGGTAATTATTTCTTTTAAACTCAAGTTTTTTCTTTGTAATTACACACTTTATTTGTTAGTGAAACAGGCCTCTGTTTGTTGCGCCAAATAAGTAGTTGCACGTTGGTTGATCCGCGTTCAAAACAAGGATGATGTTGGATATTTATGCGCCGAAAAAATCAAAATAAATACAAGATGTAAAAATATACGGTCACTTTCAAGGTAAAAGTATGAAGAGTAGGTAATATCATATTTGAATGTAGGGAATGTTGTAACTATTGATGCAATAATGACAAGTGAGGACTAATCCAGAAAACAGCGAGGACGAAGTAATTCCCACAACATGTCGACAGTTCCAAAGCTATAAAACTGTATAACTGTTGATTAGGTGACAGTATCCACGGAGCACTCAAATAATTACACTAATAAGGCCAGTGGCGGATGCCCATCGTAAAACTATGCCGCATGAGAGAACCAAAGACAACTGCACTACAAACCGTGTCATACAATGCAAACAAATGACCCGAGCGTGATGAATTATTCAGATGGAAATCAGACGACACACTAACCCGTCTTGATGACGCGGCCCATCAGCTATGCCTTACCGGAGTTAATGGCGTCGGCAGGCGGCGAATAGCCCTTTCACGCCCGCCTCCGTCGCCAAGGGTCTCTCTCTAATCAAACTCGAGCACCGCATAGCGTCCGGGGCGGATTAGCGCGCGGCCCGAGCGGCACACTTCCGACGGCGCCCAGTGTCTTTTAACGGCCGCACTGGTCGTCCGTTTTATTCTCGGTCACGTCCGGGCAGATTTTCCGAGGCGGCGCGCCGCGGCCGGCGCCGGCGGCCCGCTGGATTTGCCCGGGAATTGGCGCGCTCGTATTCGTTTGATGTCGGCCGGTCGCCGGTGACGAGCGTCGCAGGCACGTGACCGTCGTCCCCGTCGGCCCGTCGATGGATGGACGGGTGACTCTGTGATCAGCGACCGACGGCCAAACAAGCTGCCCGCGCCGACCGGCACGGACGCCGCCGCCGGAGAAGGTCTCCTTCAACCCTTACGGCAGCACGGTCAACAACGGGAGGGTCCTCGCTCATCAGTCCTGAAGGCAGCACGACCAATGCCGCGAGGGGGCATTGGTCCTCCTCGATGTCCCTCAGTCCTCACAGCAGCACAGTCACCGTCGCGTCGGGAGGGTGCCCCCTTCAACCCTCGGCCAATGCCGAGAGGAGGTCCTCCTCAACTCTCACGGCAAGAACGCCGAACAGACCTTACCAGGTGTCTGCCCACTGCATGCCTTCAGGGTAAAGCCACTGGAATGCAACATCTACTGCTTCGGATAAAGTGTCTCTAACGACGCACGGCTTCAAAGGATGATGCACATCATCTAACTAAGTCCACCCAACTCACACACCGTGTGTGTCATCATCACCTAGCGCACCAGATCAACTCGTTAGGCCCTGGCCGAATCGGACGAACTGATGTAACCAGTCTGACCACTCAACCCAGGGTATATAGAACAACGGGTACACCAACGACGCGGAAAGCGCCCATTTTACCTGGATGAGTTACATGGTAGGTGATATATTTTTTGAATATGGAAAAAATAGAGTATTCTGTTCCGACGAGTAAAGCCAAATTCATAAAGCAGTTATTTTTAAATTATATGTACCAGAAATAACATACTGACCATAGTTTAAAACTTAGTCTAAAGTTAGTTGAAAAGCCTATAGTTGATACTAAGATGGAAGGAATCAATGGAAGGCAGAAATGGCGCAGCTGTTTCATTCTCAAAACGTGTTCGCAAGCAGGATTTACGTGATGCTAGCGACATCTATTAAGGTAATCGGGGATGCTGATTGGCTAATCGAGTCCGTGAGCAGTATCACTAACTTACGTCGGTACAGGGTTGAGGCAATGTGCGCATGCGCAGGAACTTTTGCTCTCATAGAGGGGCTTTTTGTACCTCGGGCAGCGCCCAATGCTTTTTGGACCTGTTATGGCCTCCGCATCGAAAAACGCTAGATAAAAAGGTTGTAGAGGAAGCTTGAGGCTACCTTTCCCCACAATAATATTGGCATTTTATCTTTAAGCTTACGTGTGAGGCTTGCTTGAAAAAGGTCGATTTAACATGGAAACCCTATGGAGTAGTAGTTTTTGAGCGCCCATTTGGCCTGATGCTACCAACTGTTACTGGCTACCCCTGACTCAACCCCAACGCTATACTTGTTCCACTCAAACCTGTCATTAGTGGTCACAGCACAGCGCCCAGCGGTATGCAAATACATACGAGTACAGCCAGTTGAGTCCCGCCGACATCGAATCTGTACTCTGTAGTTTGCTCTCTGTTCGACCCCAAGTGGTAAGACCACTAACGGATCCGGGGGGGGGGGCGTTTAGGGCAAATTTGGGTAGCGCCCGAAATCGACGAAAGTTTGCGTGATTCCCAGAATAAAACGAAAACCAAAGAACTTTTATTGGGAAAAGTTTGTTTAAAACTGCACAAAAGTCCGTAAGGAACCTAACTCAGACGATTTTTTTTTTGGAATTTTTAGGGATATGATCACCTGCAATGTCCAAGATTGCCTTGCTGGATCCGCCAGTGGGTAAGACGACGATACAGCTGACGGCATTCAACCCTACTCCGACGTCTCCGAAAATAGGCCGCATAAAGGAGTCCGGTATATCTAAATATTCAAGGCTCGATACAGACCAAAAGGACACTCGAGTCGGTCCCAGCATCGCGGACCTGTTTGAATTTCGATAACTAAGCAAACGGCAGCAAATCCCCAGGACGCACATATAAGCCTCTGAAACAGAAAAGCTGACAGCGCCTTTCTTTTCAGCCGTGCTCGCCGGCGTTGAGTGGAACTTTCAGACCCGGAAAAAGCTTTCATTTCCACTTGTAATCTATGGAGGTTCTTTAGGGATTAGAGTCTGTTTGCCAAACTTGGGTCTGAAATGAGCAGCACTGCTGCTAGAGTAAGATCATGTCGAAGGCCCATCTGTGGTTCTTAAATAACTCCTCAGAGAATGTAAATGTGTGTGCTATAAAAGGCATGCTGCATGTGTTCATTCGCGTTCAGAGGTTATTTTGTTTTCCACTGGTGCAACCGGATAAAAGAACCAGAAGACAGTACGAAAATTAATTGATTTTCGAGATTTAAACTAGAATACCGTCCGTCAGTGAACCTCAGTCAACCAAAGCTGTAAACCCCAATCAGCCAGTCTCAGGTCAGTCCCCATTCTTAGTGACCTGAGCCCTCAGTCAATGTCAGGTCAGTCCCTGCAGCGACTCTCTCCGTCCCCCGGTCACTCTCAGGTCAGCCCATCCCCAGTGACCGGCTCCGTCCCACCCCCGGACCTCCGGCCGGCCAGATGACAGTCGCCGGTCAATGCGCCGCGCTGATAAGCATCTTTTGTGCTCAAGTTTCCGGACGAGTTGTGCCAGAGTCTGATGGCGGCGCGGCCGGCCGGCCGGCCCGACTCTCGGTATCTACACGCACGCTCAGCACGAGCTCGACTGCCAGATCGCCGCAGCTCGGCCGAGCGATTCAGACAGTGTCCAACTGTCGACGAGCGACTGCCAAGTTTCGACAGGCGATTTCGCTTCGATAGCTCGCCGCATTATGCTTAATGGCTATTGGTTGTGTTCGGTAGCTCGACTTAGATTATATTGGACAAATGAGTGATAGTAAGGGGTACTCAAACATACGCCGTGTTAGGTAAGTGGCCATACTAGAAACTTCTTGAACCTAAGTTACAAGGAATGTTCTTGGAAGAACTAAAATCGGGCCGCAATGGACGCGCCAATACCACGAAAAGAAGCTATGAAAAGCAGGATTAGGCTAGCTAACTTTCCAAAATTAATTTATGGCCTCTCGAATCTCGGAACATGGTTCTCACCATCACCTACTCATTGACCGTCCCAGACCTCACTACCAGCGACACCGTCCCCGCCCCGCCGGCGGTCGTCCCAGGAGAACCATCGTTCTCGCGGTGACCTGAGAGCTGGCGCCGTGCCGCCGCACCGTGTCCGATCAGCACGGGTCCGACGCGACACGGCCCGATGGCGCCCGCAGCCGCCCCGCAGCTCGATCGGACCTCTCGGCCCCCAGAGGAGCCACCACAGCCTGCCAGGACGGCTCAGCGCTGCAGACACCGCCACCGCCGCCCTCCGAGGCAGCCGCTCCACATAAATCCCGCATCACGGGCCGCTCAAATCCCCATATAAACCGGCGGCGGCCGCTCGCCGGCCTGCCGGCCACCCCCCGCCCCCGCCCTTCATCAGAAGGTGATCGGCTGGCGCGGCGATGATCGAAGACTGACGCCGGAGGCCGGGACGCGCTCCCCGGCCGGTCGGCTGACCTACACCGTGACCCGGCCGGCCGGCCCAGTGACCCCCGCTGACCGGGTCACGCCCCTCCGTGGCCGGCAGCTGTTCATCAGGCCACGCCGACAGCCAATAACAATAGATCTGCGCCGATGCGGCTTCGTCGATGCATGAGTGTCCGGTCGGCGGCCGGCGCGTGTTTACTGTGTGTAACTCAGCGGCGAGCTGTGTGCCGAGCCGTCAGCGGGCCACGGCCCCGCAGACGCTGACGAACAGACACCCTTCGACGGGCGCCGGTCCGCGCAGAAGACGGTACCAAGAGACGTACAGAGGTCGAGCAAACGGCGGTTGCCCTGCGTCGCGACACAAGAGGCCGCCGAACAGAGCACCGCCGTGGGGACGGCACTGTCTCGAAGACCAGCACCCGTCCAGGTGCGGCACCAGCCTCCGGCGGCGGCGGCTCTGTGTTTGCCTGCACACCCGCCCCGGGCCGCCGGCGCTGTGTTTTTGCCTTCGAGTGGCCGCCACTGAAACTCGTCTAACCAGTGCTGATACAGCGCTGAGAAACGACCGGCCGTCACGAGACGCTCGCAAGTAACGCCTCTCGGCCATGCACGCGCCGCTTCTCGCCGACAGCTGCGGCCGCCGCCGCCGCCGCCGCTCCCTAATCAGCGGCGCACGAGCGGCGGCGGCCTCCCGGCGGCGGTGACCCGCGCCCACCCGGCAGCCGCCGCAGACGCTCGTTATGCCCGTAACGAGATAAGTTATTTGCAAGGTACCGCCGTCAGCGTTGACCCCTTCCGTGTCTGTTCCGTCCCCGGGCCGCCGCCGCCGCCGCTAGCAGTCGGTCGTCGTGGTCGTCGTCAGCGGCTGGAGCGTCGCCAGGCGGCCCGTCGGCCGGCAGCTCGATGTCGCTTATCGCGTCGTTTGTCGGCGACTTCAAACGCAGGCGCAGCCGACCGACTGCCGCGACGGCTCCGAGATAAAGTCTCCGAGCGAGCGACCGACGACGGGTGCCCGGGGCACGCCAGATTGGGGCGTGTACACAGGCAGAGGGCAGAAATTGCACCAGAAGAAAGGGGTGTGAGAGAGGACAGAAATGTAGTTGGAATAAGGGTGAGGAAGAGAGGGAAGATAGGAAGAGAGAAGGAGAAAGAGAGACAGGAGAAAGAGACAGGAGAAAGAGAGACAGGAGAAAGAGACAGGATAAAGAGAGACAGAGGAGAGAGAGAGAGAGAGAGAGAGAGAGAGAGAGAGAGAGAGAGAGAGAGAGAGAGAGAGAGAGAGAGAGAGAGAGAGAGAGAGAGAGAGAGAGAGAGAGAGAGAGAGAGAGAGAGAGAGATGCTCAAATTATCAGCACCGCTTCCTGATGAAGGGCTGACCTTAGAGCCGCCAAGCCAGTGACGCTGTGCCTGAGCCCGCCTGGCCCGGCGGCAATGAAAGATGAAATTGGAACGTTGAGAAAACGACTGAGATGGACGATACTGGACGAAGGAATGAGTTGAGAGAATGAAGGCATTGCAGGAAAAGACCAAGCGAAGTAACTGATAAAAGGTATTGAAAATACAGACTAATGAATAATATAATCGACGTCTTTATTTCTTTAATGATAACGCCTAAACACTGCAAGTTAACCCGCGCCCCGTAGGGCTACCGACGGACCCTACCACCCGTAGGGGGGGGGGGGAGGCGTTTCGGCCCCCCCTAAGATCTCGGAAATTTACCGGCCGATTTTCAAAATTCAAACGGCGTTCGATAGCCCCACCCGGGAACTACCTTGTGACCAAATTTCATTGACCTAGGTCAAACCGATGACGTCACAGGTCAGGTCAACGGTCGGATTTTCACCGTTCACAGGCATTTCAAGAAATGTGTTGTGTAATGAAGTAAATTGGTAAGTTATTGAAAACCATCGATGGTAGATTGTTCGTCAAACACATACTTCGCTATCTGAGGTCACTGATAGCAGGTCAGGTCACAGAGGTCAGGTCACTGGGGGATCACAATATGAAAGTGTCGTGTGATAAATGTTTTATGGTCCATTTTACATGACAAATGCGATTATGTGGGTCAGGCAGCCTTTGGGGACAGCTAAGGTCACGTTTTGGTCAAGGTCAGGTCAAGGTCAGGTCATATTAGGGCAAATTTCAAAGTTGCTATTTTGCATAAAGTGGGTATCCATTCGATGCAGCTCGTCACGGGGAGTCCAATGGTGGTCTTTGTTTTGCCCTACATGGTCTAGAATTGCCAAAAATTGAGTTAGAAAATTTGAGGTCATCATTTTTGAACAGTTTTTTCGCTATAACTTGGCCAAAAAACGTGATATCGATCTGAAATTTGGTATGTAGATAGAAGACGGTTGGTGCTATCACATATGTTCCGTTTTTTCGAAACTCAAAAAACTTTTTCGATTTTTTGGCTAATATATCCAAAAAACTGCATTTTTGATTTTTGGGGGTCAAAACTCAAAAATTAAAAAAAAAATCCGAGATAGCAGTTTTGTAGCCCTGTCAATTCTGCATTTTATGTTCTGGTCATTTTTCTGTATCTTCAAAGCTGTAGGCCTGACAGCTCTTCTCGCGAAGGTCTTTTTTCGGTCGAAAATGGCAGAACATGACGTCTTGCGGCCAACCTATCATAGCCTTTGAAATTTTTTTTAGTCACATTGTGTAGAATTGATGCCCGGAGGGGTCCTGAAAGTTTGGTGGCGATATCTCCAGCCGTTTAGGAGATATCGACGGAAAAGGACAGGGGGGGGGGGCGTTTCGCCCCCCCCCCTATGGGGCGCGGGTTTTAAGTACCCCAATCTAATCATTGAAGAGCAAAGGCTAAAAGGAACATCACGCGAGAGTGGCAAAAGGAAAACTGAAACGAACACAGCTAGTTAAAAACGACTGTGTGAACTGGCTTAGCGCCAGTGCCGGCCCGGGGCCGATAGCGTCGCTCCCGGATTAGTGCTGGTTATCCCGCCTTTGGAGCCGATCTAATGCAATCTTCTAAGCCTGAACGAATGATTCGCTCCCTTTTTTCTTTACTCGAAAGGAATCAGCCCAATTTCAGCTCGATGAAGCGCCAATAATTGCGAGTCAAAGTCGACAGAAGACGCTGACGCTTGGTTCGCGGTTCCGGCGCGGACCAACGCCGTGGTGCCGGGGGGAAGGGGAGGGAGGAGAGGAGGGAGGAGATGGGGAGCTGACCGCCCCGACCCCCGCTGACCGACCGACGATCGGACCATCGACGGCGCACCGTCGAGCGCAGAATGCTGACTGCTGACGGTAGATTGCTGACAGAAATGGAAACGCACAGAAAATCATCAAAATATGAGACCGAAAATGCGATTTCAACAGATCGCATTCGATGCCGTACTATGATGATAGAATCCAATTTCGTATTGGATGAGAGAAGGAAGCTATTCGTCAGCTGTCGCAGGGTTCGATAGAGCAAATGCAATCCACTAATGTGACCGGTGCATCAAGCATTAGGAGTAGGGAAATACATTGGTCGCCCGGCCATCTTCGATCTCTATCCCTGTGACATCCTTCGTCATTGGGATGGCTGTAGAAGTAGAACGACTGGCCTGCCTAGCAGATGGAGGATGAGGGCAATAAGCACAATTCAAAAGTCAAGTCGCACTAGTCGCTAAGAGAATGAAGCAACAAGACAAACCACCTTTTGCTCAGACCTTTTGCTCTAGAGTCCGCGCATTCATAAAACGGCGAGCGCTGTATACCTAAATCACGCTCTTAGGTTTGTTCCAGGCAAATCAGTAGCGGCGGAACACCTTCAATAAAGGGGGGGGGGGGACACTGCCGACTTTTGATCCCATTCTTTCCATGCAACGCCCATAGGGCTAATGTTAACCCTCGCCGGCCGAGGGGGGGGGCGGGTGCCGCCCCCCCATAGGGTTTTTTCGCAATAGCTCCGAACACGCTGGCGATAGAGAGCTGAAACTTGGCATACCTGACCTTTGATCCAAGCCGGATCTTTTGACACCAACCGCATTTTTGGGTCAGGTCAGGTCACTGACCTATGACGTCATAAGTGAACCTCTGCACGGTCTTCAGATGTCGCAACTTCGCAACGCCCTCACTGCCAGAGGAGATGTCACAGGGAAATGAAACTTGCAGGATATAGTATCCATTATGAGTCCCACAACTTGTATATCTCGGATTTTTCCTAAAGGTCATATAAGGTCAGGTCATTTTCGTGACCTCACCATTATAAGTCAATGGGGAAAAATGAAAACTGCTATTCTGGCGCCGGGAACGATCTCCAACTATCTCAAGCACACAGAATCGTGGTTTGATGCACTCCTTGCAAGGTTAGATGCGTCACTTTTGCAATGTTGACCTTGCGTGACGTCATTTATGACGTCATCAAGGTCATATTAGTTTTTCGTCAATAACTCTTGATCAAATTGAGCTAGCGAGTCGGGAAAGCCACCAATGGACTCAGGAAGGCCTGCCGAATCGAATGATATGCGACATGACCTCTTTCGACCAACTTCGTGACCTGGGGGTGCTGACCTGACCTTGACCTGAGGTCAAAACCCCAAGTTGACCTGACCCGGACAAAAAGTATATCATTCGACGCGCCTGAGCGAGGCGAACACGATGCTGCCAAAATCGGCGCTCTGCGGCCGTTTTTTGCGAAGTTATTCACCAAAAACTGAACCGTACCTTGGGGCACTTGACCTGACCTCAGAGGTCACCGGTTGACCTAGGACCTTAAAATCGGGTACCAATCTCTGCGTCTCGTAACGGCGCACACGCTCGTTTTTTCCGCGACGCGCTAGCTCCACCAGGGGCGAAACGGCGAGGGGGGGGTCGTACCCGCCCCCCCCCTCGGCCGGCGCGTATGTAGAAAACCAATAGGTCCGGCGAGGGTTAAAATGCCCAAATCAAAGGGGGCACGGTGCCCCGGTGCCCTCCCCGTTTCACCGCCTGTGTCAAAAATCACAGTGCGTATGCTATCATTTCAAAACTTTATTTGAAGGACACATGAGCTGACCTAGTGATTTTACTTTGGATTCCGAAAAGTCTATTAATGCCATAAAATTTCTTCATATTCTAACTGCCAGAGAATACCAGTCATTTTCCAATCATTCTGACAAACTTACATATAACTGCACCAAAGGACATGATGTACCATCTGAACTCATCGCACTGTTCGCAAATTGTTAAACCAACCAGGATGCTCTGCTCATTCACCGCGCGGCACCAATCACAAGTTGGCTTTGGACCGGCGCCGGCAGCGCGGCCGCCCGTGGCAAATTCTGCGAATGGCCGACCTCATCAGGCGCTGTTACATGAATTCATGACCGACCGACCGGGTTATCCCAGGGCGGGGCCGTGTGCTGCTCAGTAAAGGTTAGCTCCTCTGCTCGGTAACCCCACCAATGCGCCACTCACAGGGCACCCTGAACACTCGCGACAGTCAACTCTAAGCACAAACTATCAACCATGGAGAGATAGAAAACTTTAAACGGCCTCGTCGGTCAAAAAGAATCAAATAGCGTTTTTATATTGCTCCGCTAAAACGCTTTTAGGCAATAAGCTTCATTACATGAGAGCATACAAGCCCAATATTTCCTCTAACAAACAATTTTTCACTGGCGGTGAATTTTCCATTAGTGCATGTAGGCGGCCGATTTTCGGGCCGACTGGGCTCGCTCGGCCGTTGATTAGTTGCGCCGATTGGTGACCGGTCGACTGGCCGCTCCCCACCGGCGGGGGAGCGGTCGACGGACCGACAGACCGACGGACCGACGGACCGACGGACCGACGGACGGACGGTCCGGTCCGGTCCGGCCCAGTGCCATTGATTGGCGTGGGTGCCGGACCGGGTGGACGGTGGACGGCACGGAGGGAGATGAGCCACCGCGCCCCTCCCGACACGGCATGGGCACGGACAGACACGGACAGACACGGGCAGACACGGACAGACGTTGACTGACACGGTCAGACGAACAGACAGGCAAAGATAGCGAAAAGAGATTGAAAATAGACTGGTAAAGATATTTCCTTCTAACACTGTCATCTACTAGGGTTGACTATTAAGTAATGGAAGTGCCTTTAGCAATTAAAAGTTTTTGCACGTGCACACATTATTTTGGTGCCATCACGTGCGCCGATGTTTTTTCTATCCAATGGTGAAGACCAGGTGTCTTTAGCTACATTTTACTCTGAGCTATCGACGTTTTCCCAAGAGACCACCCAAACCTGCGGCGCACGACAAAAAAGGAGCCTGGCAATGGCCAAAATCGCGCGCCAGCGCGAGGTCATTAAATCTCAGTTAGTGGTAGGGTAGGGAAAATGCCTGCTGAGATCAGGAAATTTCTTTTAAAAGTGTATGGAGCGACGGCATCAGGTGCGCCGGGCAACAGGTGCGACGGGCGGTGTGCCGCGTGCTCGCGCAGATCAGCGAAGATGGCCTTCTGGCGGCGTTCCAGGACTGGGTCAAGAGGCTGGGACGGTGTGTGATGCTATGAGGCGATTATGTGGAGTAGTGGTGCTGTTATTTATTCTGTTATATGTATTGTTTTTATGAAAATATAGCAACTTACATTATTTTATTCGTGTAGCCATGACACTTGGCCACTGAGCCCTGGTGATCTCGCCCTGGCGCACGATTTTGGCCATTGCCAGGCTCCTTTTTTGTCGTGCGCCGCAGGTTTGGGTGGTCTCTTGGAAAAACGTCGATAGCTCAGAGTAAAATGTAGCTAAAGACATCTGGTCTTCACTATTGGATAGAAAAAAGATCGGCGCACGTGATGACACCAAAAAAATGTGTGCACGTGCAAAAACTTTTAATTGCTAGAGGCACTTCCATTACTTAATAGTCAACCCTAGTAATTGACAACAGGAACAGAGCTCGAGGATCACTCGTGCAGTTATTAGCGCAACCGACGAATTCGAGAGCATTTTGGTTATATCATTAATGGTTTAAAACGTAGTTCGCCGTGATATTGGCACATTGCTTCAAACTCCTCATTGCCGATCACGTCGCCCTCAGTCCTTGTCTCCAGACGGACCGATCTGACGCCGCCGGTGCAGTGGCGCAGTTGGAAATGTAGTCCACGGAGGCAGCGGCGGACCCACACGAAGCCGCGGCCCGGTGGGTCCGCCCGCGCACGACTCGTGCCGTTTTTTCCGAGCGCGTTTGCGTCTTTTTGTGACCGACGCACCAGGTCAACGGACGTATTTGTCGTCACTTTCAGCGCACAATAACATGAAATCAGGCAGATTTCTCGGCGGCCGGCGTTTTTGCCGTCATCAGCACGACCGTTTCGGCATCGTTACTGGCGCGCGGCGCGGCGCGGCGGCCGACCCGACGGCGCGCGGCGCACCGGTCAGCGCGAGTCGGAACACTCGGCCCGCGGCAGGAGGCACAGACCGGAAGGCAGGAGGCGCAGGCCAAGGCAGGAGGCGCAGGCCAAGGCAGGAGGCGCAGGCCAAGGCAGGAGGCACGGGCCAAGGCAGGAGGCGCGGATCTAAAGGCAGGTATCGGGATGGCTGGTATGACCACAGCAGGTAGGTATGGGGGTGGTAGGGATCAAATCAAGACAGCAAGTTGTGTGTACCAAGACATGGCGACTAGTGATATCCCACCAGGCAACGTAGTGATTACGTGCTGACCCCATTATTTACTCTCAGATGTGGGAGCACGAATCATAGATCAAGAGGTTACTTTACTGGGATTTAAGGCCTCGGAAAACTGAATTCAACACATCATGCAGATGCATGCAGAGACATTTTGCGGTTCGGTAGTCGGATAATGTCCCGCGCCGGTAATATCCCACCTCCCACGGCTTCCTACAGATTCTTTTGTTGGCAAAATTTACATTTATAATGGATAATACAATAAAATGTTCTTTAGGTATTATGTGGGAACAGATCAGGGGCTGAAACGTCAGTAAAATATTCGTAGGCATTCGATTCACCATCCACCACGACACCAGACGCATATATATTGACCACTATGTCATTCTTTTTGTTTCAAGAGCAGCATCGAATACCCCAAAATGAACTGGCCTTAACTGTCTGCGGAGCGAGGAGTTTGTTGAAGCGGTTCCACCGACGGCCACTTGTTTTTGCCACTGGTGCGGAACGCCGGAGCTGTGGATCGGACCGGTCGCAGAGCCCGTTTTGACGGGCTCCGAAGCGGTTGAGATTATGTGGATCTAAGGGCGGCTGTAAAATAATTAGAAAAGCATCCCCCGGCTATGAGCTGTCTCGCGCTTCACGAAAACAGCTCCGTAAACAGTGGTATTATTGCCGGCTGAGATAATTGCAAATTTACAGCGGCGCCCGCCGCGCGGTCCCCGCTCAGCGTCCCGCACGCGCTGTGCGGCGGTGTATCCGACTGAACCTCCTCCCCACCCCTTCCTCTAGGTCGGATCAACTCACCACACCAATTTATCTCGGCACTTCCTCCGCCCCTGTACTTTGCTTCGCTCCGTGTCGCCATCAGCGCAAATCAGATGCAAAATTAACCCGACCACCAGGAATCCCAAACTCTGAAATGCCAAACAACGGAATCTCGACGCAAACAGTTGATGCAATGCCTAAGAGGGAGGCCGATGTAAATCTCTCGGGGATCGGAGCAGTTCTGCGTTGCATAATTCCCAGCCGTTCTCGGCGGGTGGTCAAGACAGCCGGCTAACGGCGCCCATTTCTGGCCCGGCCGCCGCCGTCCATCCCGCCTCGCTCCCTCTCTAACTGCCGCACCATTCGTTTGCGCTCTCCCCTGCCGAGCACCCTCTGAAGGGCTGTTCGGTCGCGGCGCGATCGAACCGGACCATCCCGCTCGGAGACCGTCGCCACATCTCCGTCCGGCACAAATTCCCAGCGTTCAGTCTCGGCTGGTCTCTAGCCGCGCGTCTCTCGTCTTCGTTCCATTTTCGTCCCACCTCCCGTCATCTTGCCATCAGCAATAGTCGGCCGACGAAGGCGGCAGCGGCAGGGGGCTGTATTCAACGGAAACGGAGAAAGCTGCAATCTCTGACAGCCGCGCAGACGGACTACGAGAACGGACGGCGCAATACAGGGAGGAAAAAAACATAAGACACCCTTCCCAAACCTAAACACACTTAATTCCCGAGTTATTAAGGGGGACGGCAGCCAAGTGAGGCACCGAGATTGGTACACAACTCAGATTAAGATACCTCTTGGGTCGGTAATGGTGCATTTCTATGTAAATACCCGCTATAAAGATGGCTAGGTTTTAAATTGATCCGCGGAAAACCTGAGAGCGGCTGAGCATAGGCTTTGGAAAGCGGCAGCTTTTACGTGTCAGAGATGGAGAAGCTGCTAAAACCGACCACCAAATGGCCTATTGGCTTGATTCGTCTCAACAAGACGCTGCTGGTAAATGACGTAGGGAATTTCGTTTGATGTTTTATATAAAACACTTTTTTGTGAATTCATATAAGAAAGGAAGCGCTCGTAGAACAGAGAAAGTGAGACAAATGAAGAAAGATTGTGTAATATGTCATAAAGTAAGAGACAGTCAAAGGAGCTCAAGATCATTAGACAAAAAAGGAAGATCACGTTTTGCATTGCATGAAAACAATACCAACGATAGCAATAGCATCATAACATTGCACCCAGACGTGATATAAAATCAAGATTCCTCACTCCACAATCACCCGTCTGGAGACTCTACGCTCAGCCATACAGGACGGGCCACCTCCCGTCACCGGCGGGTCGCCCACCGTCTCGATTTTTCGCCCGTCCTCCGTGATATGCAATCTGCAGCCGCCGGTCGCCGGCCGGGGCGCGCCGGAACAGCGGCCGCTCGACACTCCGCCCCGGTAATGTCCAAGCCGGACGGCCGTTCTCCGCCCGTTCTCGGGTCCGAGCACGGCTCAGCCACGGCCGGCGTCGGACCAATGTCTGCATTAGGGCGCCGTCGACGGCCGTCAGCCAGCGCCAGAGGCCGACATTTGACTTGGTCCGAGCGCGACAATGGGCGCCGGCGCGCGCGGCCGCCGCGTTACTCGCGTCTAATAAGGCTCGGCGTCAGCGTTACCGGCTGCCAATTTACACCATATGTCGACCGACCATCAATGTCACTCCCCCTCTAATTTATGTCCACTTGAGCGGGCGTATTGGAATCGAGCCCGCTTTAACGAGGCGGTCACACGCCAGGCTCGGAGAGACGGTGACTGGGTGGGCCCGAGCACCCTCCTGGGTTCGCGGCGCCACACAGCGCGCACCCTCCCATCCCCAGTCCACTTATGTCCCCTCGTGACGAGGACCGGCACGTGCAGATATTGGGGCAGGTCACTTCCGGCGGGCGGCGGCCGGGCGGCCGCGTCCGCAGGCCCAATCCAGGCGCGGTAATTAGCCCGGCCGGCGGCGTTACGTGCGCGGCATTGTTTTCGGTCGGGTATCGACTGGCCGACGATCGGTATGCAGCACGCACCGCCGCCGCCGCCGCCGCCGGTTCGAACGCGACCGGCGGCGACTCGGTCCGACCGAGTCCCCTTCGGACCACCCCACAGCGACACACCGATTGGAGCAACAGCTGCACGGCCGTCCGCTGCAGAAAGGTCGAGGCCGGGCGCTGAGGGCGGCTGTCGGGACGGTCTGAAACACCTCCACAGAGGTTGCTGTTTCGACCCGACCCCACGCGGGAGGACAGAAAGATCCCACCGCCCCCAGCTAACCGGTATGACCGGACAACATTAGACAAACCCGTCCCAGCTGTGACCTGACCCATCACCCCAATGAGCCGCGTGACCTGACCCTGCGCCAGCAGAGAGACGACCTCAACCGACCCCGACTGAGTGGTGCGGCTGCTGAATTTTTACTCAACTCCGACACTTTCAACGGACGAAACCCACAGTTCGGCTGTAACGTGTCGGGAATCCTAGAAGAAACTGAAATATTTTATTCACTGCAGTGCCCTCTGACCATGAAAAGCGACACTGAAAGCCAAGGATATGGTGTATGCAGCCAGGGCGTGTCAAGAACTTTTTTCATGGTGATTGAATTGCCATGTCCTGTGCGAGATTAGTGTGTGCATCTGAGCATGCACACTGCACAGCATGTGCCGTCTAAACTACTGGCATTTTCTTCCGCTTTACCATACTAAAGCAATCATGGTTGAACCGATAGATGAAACCAAACATATAAAATACATTCCTTATAAATATTATGATTTGCATTATTAGAAGGATGGAGAAAAACCTGTTGCTCATTTCTTTCAGAAATAGAAAAAATAAACTAATACATATTCGGGCGTGGCCCTTCTTCAGTGGTACAAGATCACAATATTGCATTGCACATTTGCACATTTGCACACACACTTTTGCAATCAAATAATGCACATTTGCATTATTTGATTGACAAGTTAATCATGCGCAAACAAAGCTGACCAAGGCATGTGTTACACTTCACATCATTTTTTCCCCAGTAGAAGGCAACATATTAAATTGATTTCATACGTTTGCTCACATTGCACCCGTGCAACTGAATAAGAGCATTATCTCAAGTTGAGTTTCAGAAACTTACGAGTTACGACTACATATCTTTTGGAAACTTCAATCGAAACACATTCTGAACTCCCTTGTTTCATATGGTGTCTTTGGGGAGTTGAGTTATAGAAGACAATATAGCCATTTCTCAATAAGAACAGGAAAACAGCGCCACATATTTTCGTTTTAGGCGTATAAATATCAGAAGTTTGAAAGCAGCGATAATTCCCAATGGATAACGTAAAGCAAATGAAAACCCTTCTGATGTTATGGTGTTACCGAGAACTGTTTTACTCAGTCACGTCATAAAATATGCCAGTGCCTTATGGACCAACAAATCTAAGCAAGATACATCAATAAAAAGAGGGCAGCGCCGCAAGAGCCTAAAAGCATCGAAGTTTATCAATCAGTGTGTCAGTGGTTTTGATTTGGCTGGACGACCATGAGAGGGCTGCCAGCCCATATTGTCCCACGGCCTTTCACCCTGGGAGCGCTGCAACAATGAGCTCTTTGTGGCCGCAGAGCTCTTCACTTGACAGCGCTTATTGTTACAATTCCTCCAGCTGTCTGATAAAATGTGACGATACGTGACGACTGTCTAAACTGTCTAACGGGATCATGGTGCTGTTCTCTGGTCAAACCAGTATATTCGGTTCTTAGACTGCTTTGTTTTGTTCTAGCTTTGCAGCTTCGGACTTTTGTCTGCCTGAGGCGACTGTGGAGCTCTGAATATCAGCTATTGCTTGAATACAAAATAACTGAATACTAAAAATATGTATTCAGTGAATGCACATTATTAATGCTAATATATACATGTCAACATTTCATGTCGACCCTGGTCATATCACATCATCTTTGCCACGGATGTCCTCAGCTCATCTACCCGGTCCCTTCTACCGAGTGGCCAAACTGGATGGCTGGGGGGTCAGCCGTTCAGCCAGTCTCAAACCTTCCAAACCTCCTCAAACGGACCGGCAGACGCCGACCCAGCTGTCTAGCAGGTATAGATGGGCCATGCTGCAGCTTGGTCGCATAGCTCCCATTTTATGGCGCCACAAATGCTCCAAACGTCCGAAATGGACTTCACTCAAAGGAATATTTCATGGTAATGTGTATAAAACAAATATTTCGAATTCGGATCACGTCGCAAATATGTCACAAGATCCATTTGGGCGTTTGTGGCTAAAGCTCGCCGAGTATTTCGAGATGGTAGCTCCCAAGACTGCTATGACTCACTCAGCACAGTTACTTATGGCTGAAGCTGAATATAATGGAACAGAACCTCTCGGCCTGATCACGGCATCGCCAAGTTCTTTCATAAAATATGACCATGAATTAGGATAGCTGGTATCTCAGATATATCACACACCAATCACTTCATAATGACATGTGGATCGAACACACCTCTCAGGCGCGCGGACTGGAACTGTTCTTTGAATTCAGTCTCGCACTTTAGTCACCCGCGCGAGACGCCGCGCCGGCGCGCGATACTGTTCTCACGTGGCGCGTCACTTATCTGGCGGCGCGTTTTGAGCGGCCGTAACCCGCCCGAGGGCCCAGATAAAGCCCATACACCCCGCCGAATGGGCTTGATACCCGAACAACAAGAGCGGGTGTAAAAGTTTGAGTGCACCCTTAAGAGCGGCCTGTCACAATGGTGGCCGCCGAGCGGCGGCGGCGCCTCACCAGAAGGCTCGCCGCGGCGCGGTGCCGCGCGGACTGCCGTACGGTGGCCGCCGGCCGGCCCGCCGGGACCATCGCCCCACACAGCATCTCCGAGTCGAGATCAAAGGCAGCCGAGCTCATTTTGGCGCGGATTTATGTGATATTTATACAAGGGCACGGCGGCAGGATTTTCCGGGCGATATGAGCGAAAGCCGGGTTTTCGTGACAACGGGCGTGGCAGCCCGGTGACGCCGGCTAAATTGGCTTTAGCGCGGTGAACAGAGATGCCAATAAGCCGCCGCGGCGATAGCGCCATTGATTTTTGCCCGTTGCCCAGGAAGGCAGCGTCTGCCGCTGACGGAGGGCGCTCTTTTCCAGCCGAGATCAGCTGCCGGAAGAGGGTGACGGACCGAGAGAGCGCCGCTCATGGAGCCACAAACGGGCGGCCGACATGCGCGAGCCGGCCCATTTCGGCATGCAAAACAAGGAACGAAATGACGCCGAGCCGTCACAGCCGTGAATGTGCAACTGAATATGCATGGAGGGGGATTTATGCTGGCTAATATCCATGAAAAAGATGTTTTCCAGCAAACATAGCAGCGGTCGCCTCAGCAGCGGACTCAACTTGAATCCAGCTTCCTTTCAACGAATGCAAAATAAGCGAGCTCAAGTCGACACAAATAACAACAATCGACAAAATTACGACACACTAACTAAATCATCTTACGCAGTGCACATGAATCCTGCAATTTTGTGCGCGTTACATTAGCATGGTACCATCGCAAGTCGCAATATGCAAAAGCTCTGCGCGTTGTAAACGTGGACCTTCAATAAAAACCCAAAAGCCGTGATACTGAATTCAAAAGCGTAACTAATGACAAAGTCAGTAGGATGCCCGGTGAAGTTTTCACTGAAGTTTAAAGGTAGTGTGCCAGCTTTCTTGGACCGTATGGAGTTAATGGCCCAGATAAGGAGAACCGGATTTTTAGAACTTATCCATACCTTCAAAACTCATGGAAACGTCTTAAATTCTTCAAATTTTGAGTACCCCAGTGCGAAATTCGCCCCGACGGGTTGTCGGTCGTACCCCAACCACATTTCACACCACTATGAACAATAAATGCACACACTGAAATCGCTATTACCGATATGCTCATCCAATCAAGTTTCGATAAACCCGTTCATCATCATCTCCTGCGGTTTCGAACACGCCTGTTAGGTGGCTTCTGATGCTCGTCGAGGTCGGAATTTCCAAATACGCGTGGTGCGTCGGGCCGCGCGCTCTGACTTCGGCCAAGAAAAATGCGTCAGCTGATCATTGTCATTTCTGCCACTTGCGTGTGGTGAAATGGGGTCATAACTTATAAGACGGCTTTTTCATATCAATTATTTTACATAAAATCATATTTCAAACCATAAATAATGTTCGACAGCCAAATAAAAGAAACAATACCAATACGGGCTTACAGTTTAAGGCTCGACATTGTGTTGTCTACGATTAGACAGCTGATAACTCATTCCCGTACGTCGTATGGTCGTAACACTATAATGACCTTTGCTTATTGTCACAAGTGCGCCGCATTCGCGATTGTTGCCCGTGGCCTGTTTGCAGGTGAGCCCACTACAGTTGTTATACATATCTAAAAACCGAAAAACTTTTAGGCGAAAAAGTCACTATTCCAGGCCCATTTTTGATTTTTTTTTTGCGATATTAGGTAAAAACAGAAGCTTCTTATCCTAGGAAAAATAAAATGGGAAATCTTTCAAAGGTGGCACACTACCTTTAATGCCTATTCTATCCATAGAGATCTTATAATATATTTTATATTATAAGATCTCTATGATTCTATCAACTTAAACCGTGTACGGCAGTGCCACTAAAACCTCTTTCACCTTATAAACAATCTTCCTTCGCGTAATTCTTCCTTTACTTTTTGCCTGTTGGAAGCGTCAACCTGGGCCCAATTCACTAATCAAGTTGCGGAAGTCATTCGTTGCATTAATGACCATTAAAGTAACAAGCGTGCGATATAAACTGGCACGCCACAGTGACGAACCACAGTAGCGACAGCCACGACCGGGTGATCTATTCGACACATGTTTTGCGTCCCGTGGCTGGGTACGTTCCACCCTCGTCTGCAGCCCTCCGCCGGCTCACAAAAACTGCGGGCCGTCGCCGAGCCGTGACGCCCGGCCCCGGTTCCGGAGCGGCCCCGGGCGGGGCGGGGGCGGGGCGGCCGGTCAACCCGAAACACTCCCTGCCCAAACAGCGGGGGCGGGGCGGGGCGGGCCGCCCGGCGTGACCGTCCTCACGCCCCCCCCCTGGGGCGGGGGGGGGGGGGCGGCCGCGTGACCGGCGCCCGTCGGACGCTGCGGCCGTTAGTCGAATTTATGCCGCATTGTGTGGCCGGCGACCGGACAGGTGGCCGCTGCCGCTCCGGCCGCCCAGTTTGTCAACAGAGTCGTAAAGCGGACGGCCCCGGGTGGCGGCGTGCAGACCCCGCAGTCCGCTGCAGCCCTGCACCCTATACGGGGCAACACCGACCGCCGCAGCCCTGCTCCAGGCCCGCCGTTCGTAACGATTCTATCTGGAGCACGCAGTCCAAATCTCAATAACCCTTCTCCGAGCAGTACCGTCTCCCGGTCCATCCGTCCACAGCCCGTCCAGCTCCATTGCCCACTAGCGCCTCATCATCAGCAAAGAGCTTCACATCCCAGACTATCGAGCGTTGCTGACTGCTATGCTCTGGTAAGTATGATGAGGATACCAAAGAACAAATTGATGAGACATGCATGCCAGTACTTCGACGATCCCAACGATTTCCGGGACCGCAATAGTCTCAACTACTGAGACTTTTGGGGCATGACCACGAAAATATCTTTCTTGTGCAAAACTCGCGTATGACCCACGTTTCATTAGGACCTACCGCGCCAACTCAACACTATTCTCTAATTTCCCTAGGGCATAGGTGACTCGGAACAAAAATGTGATCGCAGTCATTAAAAAGATTATTGTGCCAGAATCTTCTATGTACATACTTGTCTTGATTTCCCGATACCTTTACAGGCGAGGCATGAAATGATACATCCAAAACAAACTTTCCTTACCTTCAAATAAAACGTAAGATATGGAAATATAACTTATCCGCGTTTGTGGGCTCCACTCCCATATTATCCGTTAGATCCCTTTACATGCAAGTTTACATGTACTGTTAACAGGAACAACGGGTTTCGCCCGGAATTACAGAAACGATACGCTGTTTTTTTCTTGCTTGACAACCAAATACTCGAGCGAGTCATCCAGCCCCCCCCCCCCTATTCACGATATTCTATATGCTTTGTTAGCATGGGCACTTACTCCATCACGCATAGCTGATCCACATGAACCATTCGTTTCGAAAGTCTGAAAATCGGGCGGTTCTCGGCTATCTGTCTGCGATTCTATTTAATGGCCCGAAAGTACGACACGCGTGTTGTCAGCCCATCCTCTATCGGAGTAAATCACACGAAACATGTGATAAAACGACGTCATATCGAGAACCAAAGACTGCCATAAATTCACCCTTTACAGTCGTGCGACTCGGAATCTGAATAATTTCTGAATTGAGCCAATACTCCCAGGATGCGCCGTCGCAAAAGCAGCGCATTGCAGCATTAAGCATAAAAATTTATGTTTCGGTTGTCGCGGTTATACGACAGCAGCGAACAACGCTGCCGCCGAAACCGCCAGAAAATATGGCCCACCCATACATATCGGGATGGGTAATTCATCGATTATATCAGAAATCATTGCGTCAGGCAGCACTTCATTCATCATGGCCGGACAGAGTGGCTGGCCCCCGGACAACTGGTACTACATAAGCCATCATCATTTCTGGCTGCCGCCGGGCGGGCGGCTCGCCCGCGTGTCGATACTGATTATAGATTCTGCCTTATCCGTTCCCCGTATTGGCGGCGTCCGAAGGTGGGCATTTGCGCTGAAGGCTGACCGGTGCCAGCGGCTGCTTATACGAACATTTTATGAAGGACGCCACGATCGGCCCAGGACGAATGAATGAAACAACACGAGAATCGGCTTATAGACCGGCCGGGTCCAGCCAGAAAATGAGCCAGCGGACAAATGGACGGCCAAATGAGAGGAACGAGGACACGCCGACGATCGGACGGACGGATGGGCGCGGCGGCGAGGAGAAAACTTAATGGTCGGCCGGCTATGTCGGTCCCGAGCATCGACCGCGGCGTCGATCGTGCCATCCAGCCTCTACGGAGACGGAGCCGTTTGACCGACCGAGGTCCTCGACCACCCGCAAACGGAGGGACGCGGTGAAAGACCCGCACCCTCCCACCCATTCCTCCCTAGCTCGGACAAACGGGGCCGCTACATTCGCGCCGCTACTGCCCATAAGCAAAGCCACAGATAACAGTAGTACTCTGTTATCTGAGTTAACAGAGTACTACTGTTATCTGTGGCAAAGCCTATTTCTATTTCATAATCTGACTGGCCGGTCCATTTAACACCTTCGTATATTTTGCACTGCTTCAGTTCAGCACACCTCCTCGCCCGATTAATTATGGACCGAGCCACCGACGAGCTTCGCGTCGCCGCCGCTAGATGACAGGCCTGCAGCTCGTCCGCTCGAAGTTCGTACCCCTGTGTTGACGGGAGCGGCGGCCGACCCCAGCACCCATCTCACAGTGGCTGTAAGTACAGGCCGGCTGTCGTGAACGGGCGCGGCGGGTCGGAGAGCGGCCGGGTCCCGGGCACCGCCTTATGCATATGGATCAGCCGGCGGCAGCGGCGGCTCTCCTAATGACCACAGCGCCGCCGAACGCGCCTTTGGTGCCGCGGCCGGCGCGGCGGCTAGGCGTTTCTCCAGGTGGCTGCTCGGGCACCAAGAGCCGAGGGTGCATATGTGAGGGAGAGTACAGTTTGAGCATTATCAGTTGCATTGGAAACCGCTTATCATTAGACAAATAATGAAATATACCAATTCCATGTAATACCTGTTTTCTCGGTGTTCACTGCATGGCCATAATGGAATTCCGAAAAGCCTGCAGTACCTGATTACTTTGAGTGGATGCTTCTTTTTTTTTTTGGCTAAATTCGATCAGTTTCCCGTTAGAAGTCGACAAAGTGTGTGTGAGCCACCGGTCTGTCAGGTCTGACCCGGCGGGGTGCGTCCCGGTCACACAGGTCACCCGTGCGGCGCCAACCCGGGCCTGATGGCGTGAGCGGGCGCCGTCCAGCGCTCCGGACGGCGTCACACAGAGTCTATTGGGGCCGCGGCACTCGGCGGCACGGGCCGCCCCGCGCCCACCGCGCTCCAAATTAGCCTGCAAAGTGACCGCGGCAATTAAATGGCGACCTATAGCGGCCGT